>NC_064304.1:90378534-90580949 GCF_023373825.1 Bactrocera dorsalis
CTGGTGTTTCAGTCGTAGAGCGATTCCTTTTTTGTGAAGTGCTCTTCTGTTTGTTCTCTACTAGAGGTTCTGATGGCTTCTTTTTCAGGTAGTTTTCATATTCCTCCTCTATTGCTTTGAAGCGCTTTGTTTCTGCCTCATAACTGGGGTACCGGCTGCCTGGTCTTTGGCTATCTTCCATAGAATGAAGACTGCCCTCTGGTACCGGTTTTTCCTCAGCTGATTCTGGGACTTTTTGCGCTTCTTTTTGATTTCTCCTTTAGCCGCCAGTGCATTTTGGTTGGTGCTCATGGCAGCTTTGGAGGTGGACGCTTCCTCCCTTACATTCGCTGTTACCACTGCTGTGTCTGCCGTTATACTTAGGTTGGTATGTCCGGCAGTACTCTTACTCGTCTCCTTGCTGGAGGCGAGTAATTCGTCTTCCCCGGATTCCGTAATGGGAATCCTGTAATTCATGTCCTTAGTCGTCGCTGTTGTCGTCAAATTGGTTGTTGTAGTTGTTGTTGTTTCCATTCATTTTTTGGTCCCACGAGTTAGTCGGAAAGGATTGGTCACTCGTCCGCAGAGCCGGTATATGGAGAGAAGGTTTTTATACCTCCGACCTCGCCCGGATATCAGAGGGGACCGTTCGCGATCAGCTATTTATTACACCCCGCCGACCATTCAGCCCTCGGCATGGGTACCTCGACACTTTGGGTTAGGGTGGTGTTGGTGCGGGTGTCCTCATACTTCCACAATAGGAGATGGGCGTTATGCGGTGTCCCTCTCAGTTCGTAAGATTAGAGTGCGTTTGGGATGCACACTTTACTCCTTCTTACGCACCTTCGCCACGACAAGGCGACCAACTTCAAAGAGGAAGTTCACTAGTACCCATATACAGTGTGCGACAAAACTAAAGCACGGAATCTATCTTGTCGGTATTTAACCGAATAAAATCATAAAATAGGCATTACATGATGTTTTATTGATTTGTATTATTAGTTCATGTATTCTTCTTTTAAAATTAGTAAAAATTAAACAAATTAACTTATTGAAATATTATATAAAATTAAATATCTGAAGAACTTAAAAAATCTGGCGCGGCAAAACTAAAGCACATAGCCAATAATTCATATTAATTGCATATCAATTGTTTGTTTAACATTTTTTAATGATCAAAAAATGTTGAATATGTGTAGTTATTAGCTAAATAGAAAAATATTAGTGCATATTTAGTTTCAGTTCGTTGTTCAATACGCTTGCTTTTATATTAAAGTGAAAGATATATCAATGGCTCGAAATAACTATTCTGTTCATTTTAGAAAAAAATTTGTTAAGGATTTTAAGAAAAGAGAATCGGTTATGACTATTGCAAAAGAGTTTGGAATAAATTATTCTATTGTTTCCCGAACATTTAGCCGATTTCGCAAATAAAGCTCTTTGGTTACAGCGCATAGAGGTAGACGGCCACGGAAAGCAACCGAACGAGACGATAAGGGAGTCATTCGGGCAATAAAAAATTACCTTTTTATATCGGCAATATCTATTGTAAGCTAATTACGGTTAAATATATTACAGAGCTCCATACAACGTCGAGCTGTCAATGGGGGGTTTTCATGTTATCTGTAGCAAGGTAGTGCAAAAAAGCCGTATTATTTATTTAAAGAACAGACTGGCGCGACTGGAATTTGTGAGGATGCACATAAATTGAACGATTACCAAATGGTAAACTGTACTTTTTTCTGGCGTACTGAAGTTTAATATAGAAGATTGAGATGGGCTGAAGCTGGGAGGCAGACCGAAGGGACAACGCCTAAATCAGCGCAATAATACAAGCGCGGTGAAACATGATGGAGACAATGTACTAGTGTGGGGTTGTTTTCCAGAGAATGGAATTGGGCCAATTCATTGTATAAACAGTACAATGGACAAATGCAAGCATAAAAATATTTTTCAGAATATTATGCTGCCGCATGTTGCAGAAGAAATGGTTTTAAAATGGAGTTATCAACATGACAACGACCAGAAATATACTGCTATTTGTGTAAAACAGTGATTTGTTGATAACAGGATTGAGGTTTTGAAGCGACTCGCACAATCACCTGATCTCAATCCCATAGAGAACCAATAGAAAATGGTAGATCGAAAAATCAGACGTGAGAATTGTAAAAATAAGGCCGTTTTATACATACTAGTAAAGGTAGCATGGAAAAGCATTTCCTGCGACACATCAAATAAATTAATTGAGTCCATGCCTCGCCGATGTGCACCTGTATTGAAGAATAAGGAATACGCAACCAAATATTGAAAAACATAAATTTTTCAATCACAAAACCCTTTCGTGCTTTAGTTTTGTCGCACCAGATTTTTGGAGTTTTTCATATATTGAATTTTATATATTTTCTTAATAAGTTCATTTGTTTAATTTTTACTAATTCAAAAAGAAGAATGAATGAACTAGTTATAAAAATAAAAATAAAATCATTTATAACATACTTTATGATTTTATTAATTTAAATACCGAGGAGGTTGATTCTGTGCTTTAGTTTTGTCGCACACTGTATGTATATACGTATTCCAAGTCATTTTATAACCCCAACTGGTTGGAAGAAAACGAAAGCTTCAATAACAAAAACTTTAAACTTTAATACAACGATGATTGCAGCTAAAAAATGTTTTGTATATATTCTACAGCACAACAAAAATATTAACCTTCACTCGGAAAATACCTTTAGTGTAATGCATACTTTCGAAACTTTATATAATATTATTGTGCATTGAGCACAGCTTGTGTATTATTTTTTCACACTTTCCCGTTCTCTAGTGGTTTAAAAATCGGTCTAAATTAAGTCTCTTTCGAATTCTATATTATTGAAATTAAACATATTTTAATTGAAATGTTATGTTTTCCATTAAATGTAAAAAGTTTCCGGAAACCAATAATTCCTGTTATTAATATGCATAATAACATTCCTGGACTTATAAAAACTAAACTTCACATTCACTGTACTCAAAAATTGCTGCTCTGTTAACAGTAATGTCAAAAAAGTTGTAATATTCACGCATAGAGAATGCGCTTTTAACAGTGAGAATATAATGCACTCGTTGCATTACAGCTAGGCAATGCTTAACATTACATTGCCTTTCAAGCATTAACACAGAGTATGTACTGTTTGCTTTGTTGAGAGAACCGAAGAAGTCATGTTTGTTTGTGACTTTTGCCGTAGCTGTTATTCATGCTCACCACTTACACTGATATCAAACAATGTTAATGCAATAGGTCACTCGTTGCTTCGGCGATACCAAGTGCAATCAATAAAAGACCGGTGTTGCTTAAAAGTCTTGTAAATTCACGATAACTGTAAAAAATATTTTTTGAAAGATATTTCTAGAAAAGTCAATAACGAAATATACAATCTAAGGCTATGTAATTGCAGTAACTAAGTTCACATGCTCAATAACTTATTCCTAACTACTGTAAAGTCTGTAAATAAACTTAATTTTCTTCCAACAGAACATTTTTATTTCATTTATAATTTTGTGCTAATAAAACGGGCTGACAAAAGCGTCGCAAACACTGTATCCTCAGTATCCTTCAATAACACTTAACAGCAACAGCAGCTACGTTAAATTGCACATAATATTACACATATATTCATACTAACACAGCATATTACAATAAACATAAACGAATATCCAACTACTGCTGAGATGTGTTATTGAACAAACAAACAGTAATGATTTTCAATAAAGTTTAAACCTCAACTGCAGAAATTTCGTTTTATTAAAAGCTTGTTAGCCTGGGAACAAGATTGAAGAAGACGTTTAACGTTGGTTTAGTAGTTTACAGATTTATTAAAATTCTAAAATTATATAATTTTAAATATGCATCGAAGGTTGCAACGCTTTGAATACTTTTTCTATTTTTGACGATTATGGGATTCTGGAATCTAAGATTCAGTTAGAGACACTTCACGGCTGGTTAATCGTAAGTAAATCGACTCCAGAGATCGGAAATAATGAGTAATGTCGAACCGCTGAGTATATTTCTTTCTTTAAGGAGTCTCAACAAAGTCCGTCCTATTCTCGTTCTCAAACATTAAAAAAAATTAAAAATAACTTCAAGGCAAATAATGAATGAGTCAATGGGTATATCTAGCATATGTATATATTGAGTTAAAGAGAGCCCAGCATTCTATGAAAAACAGTGTAGTAATGAAATGCGGCAGCTCGACATACTATGTACAAGGAAAAGAGCGCAGCGTTTTGGAGGCTATTACTCACCGTTCTTAAAGGTAGACTTTCTTCGAAATTAAACACACTGGTTATATTTTATTTTTAAATGTTTATATGCAGTTTCCATAAATTTTATTATACATAATTTTTTTTAGGTCGGTTTTTCTTTGTTGTTTGATCATTCGTATTTTTATGCATGTATTTATTCTCTAATTTTTAGCTATTATTTAGCAATATTTTTATACTCTTGCTTTTTTTTGTTTCCCATTCTCTGGGAGTTTATGAGAGTTCATTTATTCTTTGCTATATATTAGTTAAATATCGATGAAGATCGACCGGAGCGAAGCTCTTTTGTTATTTTACAATTCGATAATGACATTTTATCTGCGGCTGTGCGATATTTGGAAATTATTTGTTTATTTTTCATTTTAGCTGCTGCAGAGAGTGCCCAACTTGCATTCTCTTATCTCATCTCAGTAGCTTCTGTTTGCTTAACTACTAACTAGCTTTTTGATGCAAATATTCGTTTATTATATTTGCCCAATTCTCTTTATCTACTTTAGTTTTAATGCATTTGTGTATTGTTTTGTAGACAGTTGACAGAGATAGTTCTACATGTACATAGACAGTGAGAGGAGTAAATAGTTTTCAACTTTGTTTTCAGTTTTAGTATGGAGTTTCGTACATTACTCAAAAGGGTTATGTTAGATTTAACTTTTTTCTTTTTCAATATTGAAAAATGTTTGCTGTTGAGACTTGTTTTTGTTATCTGTGTCGCTAAGCAAGTTGTGTTGGCCAATGTTCACAAAAAATAAAAACAAAAAAAATATTTCCATCAAATTGCTTGCAACAGAGCATGTTTTATAGGTTGCTCTTGCTAACAGTTACTTTTTTGTTTTTTTTTCAATTCAAGTTTTATAAATTCAAATGCTTTTTCAATGCAGTTATTGTTTTCGTAAAAGAATATATCTCTAGATTACCCCAAACTCTACGCATTTAATCTAAGTTACGCTATTATATTTATAATTTAAGCTGCCTTCTGCAGTTTTGCTTTGATATTGTTATGCTTACAAAAATTTTAAGTAAAATTCTGAAACAAATTGCCTTTTTATTTTGACGATGAAAATTTCTGTTTTTAACTTTTGTCTGTTTACTTCTGTGTTTTATTACCTTGCTTTGCAAAGTTTGACTTTTAAGTTTTGCTTAGTTTTTTGACACACAAACTGCTTAATTGCTTTATGCATATTTTTTGTTGAATTCTTTGAATTTTTTAGTATCGCTTTTTAAATGTTTCTTTATTTTTTATTTACTTGCATTATTTTACATATTCAAAACTTTCCAACAAAAATACTCAAACTGAAATATTTATTAAAAAAATAAGATAACATTTGTAAAACTTTAACAGATTCCATTTTTAAAATGTTTACGTGGCAGAAAAAAAATCTGAATGATTTATTCCTAAAGTGTGTTTGTATTTGTGTGGGATACAAAAAGTTGCGACACGGCACTATGACTACCCAGAATTTTAAATCTATGCAGTCTAGTCTATTTTTGGCATAAATGCCTTTATAGTCACCATGCAAAATATAGCACTGTTAAAAATAATAGAAAACCTGTTCCAACTCAATTTAAAAGAGTGCACTTCGAAAGCCTTTTATATGGAATCGGCTGCTGTATTATTATACAAAAGCTTATATGAGTCAATATGAGCCCGAATACAGATTTTTCCAACGGACTTTCATAGCTACTTAGATAGGCTGCTTTGTCGATTGTGTTCAGCAATTACAGCCGATTCTATGGAATTTGAAGAATCATGTGTTTCTCGCTGAAAAGCTATATAGTATTGTAGTATATACTAGAACTTGAAAGTGGTTTCTCTTTTTCCCATATGCACCTACTCTTAACTTCTTTCACTTTTGCCTCAGTAGTTCACTACAACACATACAATAGCATAGAATTGTAAGCAATCATCTCAGTAATTTTCCGCACTTGGAATTTATTTTAATTTTTTATATTTATGGCATTTGTTAGTTATTCTATTTTAAATTTTTCTTTTACAGATCTATGGTTTCTAAATTTTAGTATTTCTTTAGCTATTAGATTACGCTACTATGAGTACCTACATACATTTAGTATATTGTTAGACATCGAACTGCATGCGCATCTGTTTTCAAAGTTATACGTGATCTCTCAGTTGTGCCTAAGTTACTAATCTATGGATTTCTTATTGGTTTGCTTGCTTGATCTTTGTATTCAAGTTATGCTTTTTCTTGCCAGTGAAAAAAATTGATTTTGCTGTCACTAACTAGATTTTAAAACATTGCAATTCATTTATTTTTGTTTGTTTCTTATTCTAGTATGACTTTTATTGAGAATTTGTATTGTTATTTAGAGTTTATGCTTTTTTACTATTTTAAATAAATTTCTTATATTTTTTCAATCCATTTTTCGAAAGTAATGAAATTAGGAAAGAGGTATGCGCGATGGAAGTTTACCCTGCTTATTATGCAAATAAATCCAACAAATTTGCAACTTGTAATTATTTAGCAGACTCAATGCAAATGTGTATACTTGTAAGCCTTCTCAAATATGTTTTTTTTTACTTATACTTCAGTCGCTCATAAAGTTGTCCAATGTCAAATAACTCCAGTATTAGTTTCTTAGCTTGAACTATTTATTATACTTGCCGATCCATAATATGTGGTATAAGTATAATTTATTAGTATGTTATATATAGAGAGTTTTTATTTCACTTATATTACGGTAAATAATGAGTGATATTTTAACATGGAAAAATTTTAATAATCTAAAGCAGTGTCGGCCAAAATGCATTTTTCCTATGCCCGGGGCATAGGCTAGTTGCTGCGACGTCAAACACGTATACTCACACGTATACTCTTCTGCCAGCTTCAGAAAAAACGAAAGAGCCAGTAAACTGCTCGTATATCTACGAATAGCTTGGTTCGGCAGCAGCGTATGGCGAAGCTTATTATTTCAGTTGCGTTTCAGAATTCTGTGAGCTAGCACGTATGCGCAAGTTTAATTTTTTACACTGCCAGAAAATACCCCCTTGCGTAATTTATAAAAAATGTTTAAAATTGAATGGGAGACAAATTTTTTTTTTGTTGAAAATATGAAGGGAGAAGCCCATTGCCTCATTTGTAATAAAGTGATTGCACATCTTACACGTTATTCATTATGTAGACATTATTTGATATATAGTTATTGTTTGATATATAATTCAAACACTCATTATTTATTCAGTGTACTTTTCTGCCAACACAGTTTGCAGCAACGCTTTACGCACACAAGTGAAAACTACATACTATTGCATTGGCCGATACTGTTCTAGACAAATAAAAAATCATTTAGTGTTCTTTGTAGCCTAGAATGTGATAACTAGCATTTTCTTCCCTAAATACTTATGTAGGAGTTAGGAGTTTTAATTGTAAATATTATTTACTCGATCTCAGTTTTCTTAGCTGAGCATATAGTGAGGCCAAATACGTTCAGAAAAAATGTAAAATACATGGCGAAGGTGTTGCAAAACATTGGCTATACTATAGTCACAGCGAATACTATGTTGCTGGAGCTTAGATTAATGATCCTTAATGCTTGACTTTGGCTTTATTCTTGATAATTTCTGGTTGAAATGCAGAAGACAATTTCTTTAATCAAATTTTGCTTATTTAGTTTTATGGACGATACTGCATTACATAGTTCCATATACATACATGCTTTTTCCATTTGCCTTTCGACGATTTGCGCAACGCTTTACTATGCTGTCAGCCTCAGAATCTTGAAGCACAAAAGACTTAAGACACGAACTTACTGTGAAAAGAAATCTTGATAATTACAATAACCCTCTATAACGTATGGTAGACCACAGGCAACAAACCGTTTCACCTTTCTAAATTCTACTCGTAGTAATTTTTTCGTCTTGTCAAGCAATGTAGAATGTAGTCTACACTCCATTCCTCTAATCAAGCATAAGCAAAACAAACTAAGTGCCGTTACTTTTTTCCAATGAAGCTTTTTCTTCAGTGAAAGTCGGGCACTGGCCTCAATGTGCGGAAAAAAAATCCGATGCAAAATCCCGAAATGTGCCGCGTTCACTCACACGGTGTGTGAAAAGTGCGGGTTAGCTTTATGCTATACCAAAAACAATAATTGTTTCAAGAACTTTCATTTGTCCTGAAGGATTTCCATTTTACTCATAATTTTGCCCACTTACTCTATCACTGTTACTCATTGTTTCCTGTAAGCTGTACACTCCCTTTTTTTGTGTTATATGTGTTATAAATAAAAAGTAAAAAAAATAATAATAATTTCTGTATATTTTTCCCATAAAACTAACCGATTCCACTAAAAATAGTTAATTTGGAGGTTTTGAGTTATAGAGGGATAATTATGTTGAATATAATTCAAAATCAATATCCGCTCTGGACAGAAAACAACTTGCGTTTAACAGCCTCTAATAAGCAAAACGTATTTTCCTAAGCAAAAGAGCAGCCACAAACTCAATCTATAATCCGTGATTATGTTGCGCGAATTCTTCCAGAAACTATGTGCTTTTCTATAACACTTAGTTATGTTAACATAAAACTCTAAATTTCAGTGAAGCAAATAATATGGATTTACGATTCTTTTATAACAAATTTTCTTCTCTAAAAAAACAACGCTTAAAGTTGATTTGTATTTAAAGAACTTAATTTTCTCGATTTCAGCAGCGTAATAACCTTAAGGTATGAGGCTACAAAATTTATTTCCCCAAGTATTAATTTTTTAAAACTAAATGAATTAATCCTTAATCTAATAAAAATTTTAAAACAGCTATGTTCAGCTAATCAAGCTAAGTAAATGATTCGGTGATTTTTAAATAAAAACTTACATAATATATACTTATTTTATACATCGATATAAATTTTCACTAAAATTGAAATAGCATAAATGTTCAATAATATTGCATATAAATATATTTCCATCATAATAAATATATATGCTTAGCATTGCAAACATTTCAGGATTAAGAAAAACAAATTCAAACCAAATTTTGTAAATGCTACGCAAAAGCAAACGGCAAATGTTGCAATGTAAATCAAAAAAAAGTGCAAAAATACTCCACAATTTTTAGCAGAATTTCGACTTATTTTTCGGATAAATATATTCAGAAAAAGGAAACCCAGAGTATTTTTTTCCGGAAATATACACTTAAAGAAATACTTTCAATTCATATTAATTTTGAAATTTCTAGGTCGAGAGTGTAGATAATTGGGAACAACACCGTGTATGTTTGCATTCCGTGCACGGTATTTGTGTGCACTAATATTCTCAACGAATTCATGTGCATATTTTGCAAATTAATGTTAATAATGTTCAAAGTGTTCAAAGTGTACGGACGTGTTTTTGAATTCACTCCGTGATTCTGATTTTCGCAAAAAGTAAACAAACAATAAATAAAAACAAACAAACAAATAAAAAACAGTGCACATAAACTTTTAATAATAAACAGTGCACAAAACCAATATATAAAAACAAAAAAAACAATCAATAATGACTGCTTCGCAGCCTCACCCGCTAAACCGTAGGCATTCCTTAAATGCTTACTTTAGCTTTGTCGAGCCAACAAAAGCAACGCCTGGCAAATACAAATGTAACGGCGATGATGAATCATCGCAGCGATCAGATGAAAGAGAGACTCAGCAAGCGCAGTCAGCAGAAGCAGCAGTAAACAGCAATCGGGCAACAACAAATCCACTGACAGCAACCACTATGCAGGTACCAGCAAGCACCCGGACAGCGAAGGAAAATAAAATGCAAGGTATGAATGTACCAAGCAAAAAAGGGCCATCAGTTCAGACTGGTATTGATCGCTACATTAATGTAAAAAGGAAATTGAGTTCTATTAAAACAGCGGTCAATACCAAAAAATTTCAAGCAGGCTCGCCAAACAGCAAAAAGCCAGAAATTCTTAATGACAACAGATTTGCCTTATTACGCAAAGAGCCTAACGACGAAGCAAAGGGTACCACCACGGTCGTGAATGCCAAACCCCCTCCAATCTATTTGCGTGAGCGTTGCTCAAATGTGCTTGTTTCCAAAATAAGCAATATAATTGGCACAAACAATTTTCACATTGTTCCCTTGAAAAAAGGTAACATAGATGAAACAAAAATTCAAACATACACTGAAAAAAGTTTCATGGATATTGTAAAACTCCTATCAAATAATAACAAGAATTACTACTCTTACCAACTGAAGAGCTCAAAAGGCGTAGTTGTTGTAATAAACGGTATAGAGTCTTCGGTAGACTTTAACGACGTTAAAGAAGCACTAGAAGAAGGTGGTTTTAGCATTAAATCAGTAGTAAATATTTTTAACAGGAACAAAGTCCCACAACCAATGTTCAAACTAGAATTGATGCCAGATTCTAACAAATTAAAGAAAAATGAAATACACCCGATTTACAATTTAAAATATCTTCTCCATCACAGAATCACCGTTGAGGAACCACACAAGAGAAATGGTCCAGTACAATGTACAAACTGCCAAGAGTATGGACACACGAAAGCATATTGCACTCTACGCAGTGTCTGTGTGGTGTGTGGTGATCTACACCCTACTTCTAAATGTACTCTTAAAAAAGAGGATTTAAATAAAAAATGCAGCAATTGTGGGGGAAATCACACTGCTAACTACAGAGGTTGCCCCGTATATAAAGATTTGCAATCGAAGTTGTCACAGGGCATTCAATCACGTCGTAACCAAATGTTACAGACACCCCGTAATGAAATAATAGCAACCTCAGTAAAAAGTTCAAATCATTTTACTTCTAACAATAAGCTATGCAAATGTGGTAAAAGGCAACACTGTGCAAATTTAAAAAAAAATTGTTGCCGCAAAATCCTCCAAATGGAGGTATTGAAACTATGATTATAAATCTTACACAGTGTATGACTCAATTTATGTCTACCATGCAAAACATGATCCAAGATTTAATAAAATCACAAAATCAAATGTTGCAAAATTTAATAAGTAAAAAATGAGCTTACTAAATATCTGTGTATGGAATGCTAACGGTGTTAACCAACATAAATTAGTGATTATCAGATTTCTGTCTGAAAGGATTATAGATGTAATGCTTATTTCAGAAACTCATCTAACAAATTAAAATAATTTCAACATACCGGGATTTAGACTATATGTTACAAATCATCCGGATGGAAAAGCGCATGGTGGCACGGCAGTGTTGATTAGAAATCGTTTAAACCACTATGCTCTAGAATCTTATGCTACACCACAGTTACAAGCTACAACAATATCACTCAAAAATCGGGGTTGTGACTTAAACCTTACGCCTATATACTGTCCACCTCGTTTTAAAATTACAGAAATCGAATTTAAAGACTTTTTTGGAACACTAGGTCAAAGATTTCTAGCAGGTGGAGATTATAACGCAAAACACACGTACTGGGGCTCGCGTCTTATTAATCCGAAAGGACGACAGTTGCACTACACTATTATGATTAAGCATAATAAGCCGGATATAATATCTCCTGGTAAGCCGACATACTGGCCCAGTGATAGAAGAAAAATACCAGACTTAATAGATTTTGCTGTAGTCAAAAATATAGATAGCTCGCTTATGACAGCTGATACATGTACAGACTTATCATCTGATCATTCTCCTGTACTAATAAAGTGATACAAACAGCCCATGATATTTGAGCCGAAAGTTTCTCTAACATCACATAAAACTAACTGGTCGAAATATAGAAAGTATATCAGCACCCACATCAATATTGATTGCAAAATAAATACAGGAAGAGACATTGAGGAAAATATAAGAGAAAATAACGACGTAATAACTAATGCTGCTGTATTGGCAACACCAAAAAGAAACAACAAACCAGTTGGTTTTAGAAAGATCACCAATAATGAAATAGAGAAACTTGTAAATGAGAAAAGGCGAGCTAGGCGGGAATGACAGTTAAATCGATCCCCTTCCACTCAGCTTCAACTGAAATCTGCTATACGAAAGTTAAAAAAAGCACTTAAACGCGAAGATGAACACAACACAGAAAATTATATAAAGAAACAAATTCTCGCAAGTAAAACTCTCTTTGGAAAGCACAAAAGTCTTTCAAGCCACCAGTACATTCCAACATGCCTCTAAGACAGTTGAATGGTAATTGGGCACGTAGTGATGAGGATAAGGCAAATTGCTTTGCAAATCACCTAGAAAAGGTATTTCAACCCAATTGCCTAAAGAACAACTTTGAGTTGCCAACCTTGCCCAATACCGCAAACGAGTCGCATGTGTCTATTAGGACTTCTACTTCTGAAGTTACTAGAATAATAAAAGAACTTAACCCCAAAAAATCACCAGGACATGATAATATTACCCCAAAAATGCTAATTGAGTTACCAAATATTGTCGTAAAGGTGCTCTCTTTGCTCTTCAATGCAATTCTTAATCTCGGACACTATCCAAATTCATGGAAAAAGTCGCAGATCATCTTGATAGACCAACCTGGGAAAGACTTAACACAGCCGTCTTCATACAGACCAATCAGTCTTCTACCCTGTCTTTCTAAGATATTTGAAAAATTGTTACTATCAAAGATGACTCCTTTCCTCCACGAAAATAATATAATACCAACGCACCAATTTGGGTTTCGTGAAAAACATAGCACGATTGAGCAAGTAAATAGAATTACTAATGAAATAAGGAAAGTATTTGAGCACAGAGAGTGAGAAGTTCGGCTATATTTATAGACGTGGCTCAGGCGTTTGATAAGGTATGGCATGAGGGCCTTTTATACAAGATTAAAAATATTCTACCTTCAGAATTATATAAAACATTGGAATCGTATTTAAAAAGTAGAAAATTTATGGTAAAAGTGGGAGATTTCATATCTGATGAAAGACAGATAAGGGCTGGCGTACCCCAGGGCAGTGTTCTAGGCCCAACACTATACATCATATACACAGCAGATCTTCCAACAGCTAACAATGTATTAACTTCTACTTTGCGGACGACACAGCTATAGTGAGCCGTAACAAATGCCACATAATAGCATCAAGAATATTAGCCGAGCACTTAAGGTTTGTCGAAGAATGGCTAGCCAACTGGCGTATAAATGTAAATGAACAAAAGTGTAAGCATGTTACATTTTCGCTTAGACCAAAAATGTGCCCAGCAGTAAAAATTAACAATATTTTAGTACCCCAAGCGAATGAAGTAACTTATCTTGGTATTCACCTATATAGAAGACTTACGTGGAAAAAACATATATCTAGTAAAATAACTTACATGAAGATAAGAGCTGCAAATTTAAATTAGCTATTAAATAAAAACTCCAAACTTAGCCTAGACAACAAAGTGCTTTTATATAATGCGGTCATGGATGTATGGAATTTGGATGTATGCATTCAACTGTGGGGTACGACCTGTGCAACTAATATAGACATAATACAAAGGTTCCAATCAAAAATGCTTAGATCAATCACATGTTCACCATGGTACATGCGCAATGAAAATTTCCATAAAGACGTTGGTATTTCCATGGTAAGGAAAGAAGTAGAAGACTGCAGAATTAAATATATATCTAAACTCCGTGATCACCCAAACCCTTTGGCTAATGCTTTGGTACATTCCTGCGATCAAACGCGCCTTAAAAGAAGAGATATGCCCGCGTACTGAGGAGCAATGTATCACCAAAACAGCTCAACACTTGCCTGAGCGTGTCTAATTTTTAAATAGGTTTAAGATTTTATTACTTATTGTTAGGCTTTCAAAACAAAAAGCAGATTCAATAAATAAAAAGATATTGAAACAAAAAAAAAAAATATTTTGCAAATTAGTGGCATTTTGGACTTTCAGCATTGCGCTTTTGTTATGACATTTTTCAATTTTCGTCAAATTGCTTTCGTTTGTAAACGGTAGGAACTTTCGCTAGCACGCACACACACATACTGTGTGGTGTGACATTTTGTGTAGCTGTATAAGATTCTTTGGGGGTGTTTTTTACGTGGCGGGTCCCAAACACAGCGCACAACCCTATGTAGGGGATCTTTTCGCCTTCTCACTGTAGCTCGCTTTCAAACAGATATTCTTAGACTACCCAGAGGATACTTGGCCGAAGACCGGAAGTCGTGAGCTGATTGAGCCATATGTAAAAGAATCGTTTCTGGCCACTCCCAAATGAATGGCAATCAGAGAACTTTCCTCACTTTCTATACATATAAGAGATATATCTGTGGACATTTGGAAAGCCCACTTAAGTCTAAAAACCAAATTTTACAGGAGAGCGAAAAATCACATTTAACTGTTAACACAACTTTTGTTAATACATATTAAAAAGAAATAGGACCATTACATAAAAGGGTCATGATTTCTTATGATTTTCCAGTTAACTATCTTCGACTAACCGCAACAGTTTTATTTTAAACCAAGTTTAAAAGAAATAAGTGCTTCTTCAAAACTGATTTTAGAAAAAAATATCCGCTTATGTCAGGTAAGAGCAAAATCACCTGAGACGAAAAATTTCACAAAATTTTTAACCTATTACGACTTAAGTTCCTTTTTCAAACATTTTAATGACACAAACCAGACTTAAGTGGATAATCTAAAATTCATTTTTATTTACATATAAAAGACAAAATATGCAAGTTCTTTATGTAATTTACAATAGAAAACTCATAAGTAAAGATTTAAAATAATTTGCATTTAACAAAAGAATTTTCAAACAATAAAAGAAAATTAACATCAGTAATACAATAAAATAAATAGGCACTTCAATACAGATGCATATATGAACACAAACAAATATATATTTTTGAATTTTATTAATTAAATTTTTAGAGATTTTCTTCAATTTCATCCAAATCTGAATCTATTTCAACCACGGATTCTCCTTCAACTTTAAGATTTCGGTAAAAAACTGTGCAGCTCTGGGTTGACCAACGGCAACATAGCTAGCAAATCGCGTTTTTTGTTTGCAGAAATAGGGAGAGGACCCGTATAAGATTTTGAAAGCTCATAGTTTTGATCTCTTTTACGCCGTGCTTTTATGTTTAATTCCTTAAATGGATCGTCCAAGCCAAGAGAATATTTGTAGCGTATCAGTCCAGGCTCCTTTTTCACATACCGCAACCACCTTACAAACTTCCACTCAAACTTTTCACCTAAAAATTGTAAGAAATAATAATTTGTAAATAAGAAATAAGCAAAATACTAATATTAATACTATTACTTATAAGTAAAATACTAACCTTCGGTGTTATTGTTTCTCCAGGTATATTTGTCTTTCATCAATGCATTGAAATTGTAGAATTCTTCTTGCTTCATCTCCGGAGTAATATACTTTTTGTTTGTAGCAGCAATTAAATTTGACCAGTCATGGGGATGTTGAATAGAAACAGAAGTGTATTTCTTTTTCTTTTCTATCTGTGCGTGAACTGTATCACATTCTAGATGGGTATGACCAACAAGCAGAAACATGTGATCAATTGTTTCAATTGTGGGATGATCTTCCAACACGTTTGCAAACATAGCACAAATATACGAGTTACGATTTTGACCAGTGCATGAATCACTGTATAAAATGACATGCTTGACGTCATTAGATAAGCTTGCGAGGCACTTATAAATGCAAGAGCTGATGTCATTAGCTCCGCGCTTCGCAATAGCTTCATGCCAAATGTAGCAGTTGGCCTTGTTGGTGGCACCGTCATGAATAGTTAAGTTGAAGGTCCACAAGGGACGTTTATAAAAAAACATTGAAGCTTTTAAATAAGGCGTTGGCAGACACTGCTGCAGGTCGAAAGAAAACATTTTAACAGACTTATCTTGACGGGAGAGTTCTTTGTCCCTTTTATTACAGTCAGCTTTTTCCTCCATATTCTCAGTGTTTTTAATTTTTTCTTTCAATGTTTCGCATTGGGTACATAAATCAAGCTGGGGTTTTTTAAATTTAATGTCTAAAGTTTTAAATATTTCCTGAAATTTTGATTCTGACACCGGATTAGAAATATTTTCTTTATACAATCTATAGAGTGATGCCAGATTAAGTCCTCGTTGGAAATAGATCTTGGTAGTATGACGGCGACTGTAATGGCTTTCATATTTTGGTATAGAGTTTACAAAGTTCAAAACTTCGTTATGCTTCTCAACCGTAAGCTTGTTGCTTGGAGCACTCCATCCCCGGCGGTCATTAGGAGGGACTCCGCCGTATTCCGGTTGTGTTTTGTACATACAAATAGTTTTGATTCTCTGTTCTGTTTCGCCATACAATTGAAGGAAACATTTCTTGCAAAATTTTGTGTTTTCGGAATTAGTTTCGAAATGGTAAACAAAAACGTACTCTCTTTTGTTCGGGTTATCTAAGCTAACAGTTTTTTTGTGCTGAACGTCTATTAGGCTTGATAGTATTTGCCGACGTGAGTTATAGTCCCTATTCCAATAACTTTTAAAGAGGATGGTTTGTTCTTCGAAGCTAATTTTTGTTTTGCATTTCATTCTACATTCCCCCAGAACTTGTATGTTTGTGTAATCACTGCAGTTTTTTCTAGACTTTTTGTATTCCTTGTTTAAATTTCTACCTGGCTTTTTAGTTTGTTTTGGTGATTTATTAGGAGTAGAAAAAAGCTCGGCCTCATTCAAACCAGGTGAGACAAAATTATTGATATTCGCTTCTAATACATTTGCCATAATTTGTATGCTTTCAGTGGTGGCATTGAGCTCAGAATTTTCACTTGAAGGTACAAAATCTGAGTCTAAAAAATCCGTTTCATGAAAGATGTCTTCTTCAGACTCGCTTTGACTTGTAAATTCATCAGAAACCTTGCGTTGTTGCGACTCAGAACGAACACGTGATGTGCTAACTTCAAAGGAAAGTGGGGTTAAATCACAGTCCGTAACTCGCATTTGCTGATCTGCCACTAAACTTTCAGAGGTTGTCTCTATTGAATTGGATTTTAATATCTCTGTGTCTTTTTTTGGCAATTTTCTTGCCATATTTGCTAGAATCTGTCCCCTTTTCATTGTAAAAACAACTTATCTGGCAAACTTTTTGTTGTATTTGCATTTAAAAAAACACCAAAGTTCAATTAAAATACCCGCAGACTTAGCCTTTCTGTTCGGAAAATTTCAGAAAATGCCCTTAGCAGGACATAAGACGTGTTAACACGGCTAGAGTTGATCATAAAATAATTTCTAAAATGAACTGAACTCCTTTTATATTGGTATTATTTCAAGTTCTGACCGAGGAAAAAGCACTTACACCGAGTTAAGTTCTTTTTCCAAAAGCAAAATAAAAAAAAAACGTCACATCAAGTTGACTTAAGATGGTTTTCTAAACGATAGTTAGAGGTTTATTTAGAATGTTTTTTCTCTTTTCTATCTTATCTGACTTAAGTTGTTTTCGCAAATGCACTAGGAAAAAATATCGACTTAAGATGCTTTTTCAAAATTCATATCTCCGTCGCTAATCACGCTATCAGCACGCCGATAAGACAGAAATGACCGTTATGAAAATGTGCTTTTATGATAAAGAAATTGGAAAATTTACTTATCTCGACTTAAGCGGGTTTTCCAAAAGACCACAGATATATAAATAAATGTTTGCCCATTATATTGTATATGTAGGGACGAATGGAAAATAGTAAAGTTACCTATGCACGAAAAATGCTAATGATAAGGCAGACAGTGAACTGCGCTTGGAAACCGCTCCGGATCGATTTCTATACCACAACCGCGGCACTGCAATGCAAAGTAATACGTTGTTTACACAATATTTTTTAATACCAAATGAGAAGGTTGCGTGTGTAGACGAAGCAGCCGCAGAAGAGAGTAGTGAGTTGTGTACACCAGCAGTGGCTGGCTTCTTTATTGGCAGGGCAGGAGTGCACAACACACAGGACGAGTCAGCAGCGTAAGCAGGGGAAGCGAAGTAACAGCAATGAAAACGCAAAACTAGACAGTTGCCCAGTGGCTGTAAAGCAAATTTGACTACGATTTTTGCGCTGCTTAGTGTCTTGGTGTTTACATACAATTTTTTTACAAAAACTTTATGCACTAATTTAAAATAATTCTAAATTAACTTAAGTATACCTTAAGTAAAAACTAGATTACTGAAATACAATTGCTAAATTGATTGAGCGTTGTATTTGTGCCAAGCTAACAACGGTTTGTGGATATGTGGATGCTTAAGGCTTGTAGTGAGTGAAAATTGTAGTGCTAACTTGAAATAGAGTTTTGCTGAACTTCTGCGTATACTATATGTAAAACAAAAGTGCTACCACTAATTAATATAAAAAACATAAGGGAACAGCTTTTAAGTGCTATATGTGTTTATGTGCGTCACAAAGTTGTTGTTTCAACGTACTATTTTGCATTAAAAAAATCTTGCTAAAAATATTTTCCAAAACTAAAAGTAAACTAGCTATATTTCTTCAACTGCGTACGCCCTAAAGTTGGCAACAAATTGCTTTCATTTACAGTGGTTTGCATCAGCTGGGAACAGCGTTCAATTTATTGTATTACTGTTCTACTAAATATTACCAAAACTCGTGAATTTTAAAACAAAAATGTAACTAAATAATTTTGCTAGAATTATGGCCACTTGACCACACCTCCTACACTACTCGCTTCTGCCATTTAGTATACGCAAACTATAGAGAAAGAAGGAAATCAGTCGTATGATTTTCGGACAAACCCTGTACCAATATCGCATACTAGTGGCACCATATACCCCTAATCAGCAACAGCTGGAAATTGACAGCTCGAGAGAAGGTAATTATTTCACACAGAGTAGTGGTAACTGTATTAAATCCTAAAAATGCAGAGATTAAATCATACGTTCAGTTTGGGGAAAAAATTTCGTTGATCAGTGGTATTCACTGCATTTAAATTCGGGTCTAATCGTGGCTCGATGCGATTTGGCACCGTGTAAAATCGATGAATTTTTCTTCCACAATTCACGTCTCAGTACGAAGATTTATCGAAAACAAGAAAAAATGTTTACTTCGTCTAAAAAACTTTATTCCGATTTTGATCAGCGAGTATATATTCTATATCGGTTCCGAAAAATAAGCAGCTTGTTGGACAGAGAAGAATAAGAGCAAAATTTCTGACTGTTATTTCAAAACCTTAGGGAGTAGTTCGTCTAGCTCATCATACTCTTCGACGTTTTATTTTTGGGAATGAGTATATGTAAATAATCGTAGTCAGCTAAGAGGTAGATTTTCGGTGTAACGCAGTCAATACAAGTTGCCATCGAACATTTTATATCTCGGTATGAATTAGTCTAGAAGAAATACTAAAAAAATACCTGATTAGACTTTTAAGAACCATACTACTATATATAGTTTTATGTATATATACATTTAGCAACACTTCGGAAACATAAATTATCATGACTTCGTTACATACTCGCAAGTACATATAAATTAAGGTCATTTTACGTAAGACTCTAGTCTTAGATAATTAAATTAAATCGTGGAAAATTCGATTATGAATCATTTTGCATTAAAAGATATTGGTGTGGATATTTTAACAGCAGTTCGAGGGAAATTATCGTCTCCTTAATTATGTTCTGGGTGTTATCTTTACTGGAATATTCCAGCGTCTAGTTACAGTTTCTATTAAATTTTTAAAGTCTCGATATTGCGGAACAAAACGTATACTTACTTATGTAATTGTCGTCAATATATATTTTAATTTTTCATTTCGAAATACCGTTTATATTAACTTAATATATAGTGTTGTTAAATTTTGTTAAAATGCTTTATTTAAAGTACGTGCTTATTCTTTAGTGGTTGAAACAAGAGTGAGAAAATGTGTAGAGACAATAAAGTTCAGTTACAATGCGAATTCGTTTTAAATACATCAGAGTTGCATGTATATGTACGTTGTTATATGCAGGACTGCATTTCAACACGCCTTCTCAACGTTCATATTCATGCATATTACAAAAACAATACAATTCAATTAATTAATTTAAGCCTATCATCTTTGTTAACTTCCCGTGGCTAGGCTTTGAGCGCTATTACATGAAGCAACTTTTGTTGCTAATTCTCGGGCGATTCTCTTTTGCTGTCGCCCATTACCTTCACACGAGCAACTTGTGTTGCGCAACTCTGTTCGAGTTTTTTTCTCATTCTCTTCCACCTTACTTTAACCCATTGTCTACTCTTTACTTTAACCCATTGTCGTTTCTTTTTTCTTATAGATATTTGTTCCACTCTATCACATATATTAATCAGTTCTGTCAATTAAGAAATACATTTTATTTATAATTCAAAATTAAAACAAAGATTATATGACAGACTTTCACATATATCACCCTTTTCACTATCGTCTGAATCAATTTGTATGGCTTTCTCCATACATTTCACAATATCTTTAATTAATTCGATTTTTTCGTCACACTCCATTTTCTAAAATATTTATATTATATTATGTATATCTGTATACACATTTGCAAATTACTTGCCAACAGATGAAATTAAATTTTTTAAATATATTCAAAATATTAATTTCCAAAAATATACTCAAATGCAACTATGTACTACGAAAGAAAGAACACGAATGCCGAAAAACGTCGCAGCCAACTGTTACGAATAAGAACACAAAGCGAGTTGCTAAACACTGGAAACTCGGCGCGATTCTGCTCTCCTCGTCGCCCCCTCGCCTATAAACCACGAGTTGCCGAAACAAAAGTTGCCGCGTGTAATAAGCGAGTTTGATAAGTTTTTCATCAAAATATCAGCAATCATGTCACTGCTGCAACAATATTTGAGATCGATGCCGCCTCCTCGATAAATATCCCTTATGTAATGATATTTTACGTCGATGTGTTTGGTCCTTGCGTGATATACCGGATTCTTTTCAAGATTCATGGCACTAAGGTTATCTCCATTTACCATGATCGTCTTAGGACATTCGATTCTCATTTCTCCCAAAGGTGTTCGTAAAAATACTACTTCTTTTACAACTGACGTAAGTGCCATGTATTCGGCCTCGGTGCTGCTGAGAGCTACTGTTGATTGTTTCTTTGATTCATATGAGAAAACACCTTCATTCTTGAATGCATACCCCGTATACGATTTACGCTCGCTGCTATCGCCGCGCCAATCTACATCGACTAAGCATTCGATTTTTTGCCAGCACGACATATACTGCTACAATATTCATGTGATCATCATAGTGCTTTACATACACACACGGTTCGCTTTTACATGGTTGGAATCCAATACCTTTTGCCGTCCAGCTTGATGTTCCATTGCCGCCCAGACTGCTTAAGTCCATACAATGCTTTTTTCAACTTCAGACAATGATTTGGAAAACGTTTATGTACAAACCTATCTGGTTGGCTGATATAAATTTCATCACACAACTCGCTGTTCAAATATGCTGTTGAAACGTCTATTTGGTTGAGATATAAACCATACTCCGCTGCAATCGCAAAAATAATTCATATTGTGCTATACCGCACCACTCGTGAAAACGTATCTTTATAATTTACACCGTAAGTTTGCGAACAGCCCTTAGCAACTAATCTTGCTTTAAAACGTTCCACTTCACCGTTTTTGTCTTTCTTTAAAGCAAAAACCCACTTACTGCGCACTGCTTTCTGCCCATTTGGCAATTCCGCAAGTTGCCATGTATCGTTGTCCAATTGGTATTCATTTTCGCTTCGTGCCACTCATTAGCGTATTGGCTTGTCAACGCCTGCTCTACCGTTTCTGGTATTTTTATTTCATCATATTGCATCATATTTAAATAGTTGTATTGCTTCGTTGGTCTGCCTGGCCCTCCACTTCGAACAACTTTCGGTCTACCAGGTCCTCTCTGCTTTTGTAGTACTGGAACTTCTTCCTCTTCAGCGGATTGGAACTCATCATCGCTGTTAACTAATGCTGATTGTAGTACTTTGCTTTCGCCTGAATTACTATTTAAATTTGCAACATCACTATTGCCGCTTTCCTGTATATGTGTGTATTCCTGTACACCTACCGCCGTTTGTATATTCGTTTGTTGGTTGCGCCCCATTGACTCAACGAAATATACATCTCTGCCATAACATATTAATCATTAATTTAGAAAAAGTTGATATAAATTAATAAAAAACTTAGTTATGTTTTTTATGTTCTTTATTTTTTTCTCTTGCTTACGCAAGAGCAGCCGTTTTCACCGGTAGAGTTATTACAACTGAATTTGATTTTTAAAATATTGCGGCGACTACGCCTAAATACCTGACTTCTTAGTTGCTTAGCCGTGTGATTTGCAAAAGTGCAATTCGGCAATTTACCTCTTGCTCCTATTACCTTTTCCGGTGTTGTTGCTGTCACGCGCTACCTAGTTGACACTTCGCTCAAACCTGCCGACGCAGCGTCAGCGATATCGGTGGGAGTGGAGTGTTGACCGGATACGTGTTAACCGGTGTTAACTACCCCCCTCTTGAAATGAAGGCGTCCTCGGCTTCTTTGATGACTTTATTCAATATCACCATGCTAGTTCGTCTTCGTTTCACTAAGATTGCTCCAATTACAGACATGACAAATAGGAGCAAAAGAAGTGCGCCCCCTGATTGTAATGAACGGGCGTTAACGAGATCATGTAGCCTCGCTATGTGCTTAATGTTCCTCATATTTACTTTCTGTAAGTATGGTAACGATAGCAAATTAATGTGTTCGGTGAAATTTACATATTGTGCGCGAGCAGCTTCGGGATGCGATCGAACAGTTTTAGACCAGTTGATGTAGGTCGTAGTGTTTACCATAATCTCTGAATCAAATGTTACAAGGAAAGTTCCCCTCGTCAGTTTCGTCAAGTTCTGAGATTGTATAGACGCTGGTTGATCGTTGATTACCAGGATGCCATTATCAACTTCCTCAATAGCCGGGACGTTATCGGCTGATTTTGACTTACATTTTGCAGAGTGTTGGTTAAGTAGTTGTAGCGTACAGGGGCTTTCTTTCAGTTGCTACAAAAGTTTGCCGCTATAGCTTCCTTGCAGTTGTAGAGTCGAATGTATCTATCATTACTTTCAGCAATAACGTCTGTTTTTAGAGAGATAATTTTTCCGTCATGAGTCACTGGCAGCAACTTTACATTATTACAAAATCTGTCTATTTTTGTGAATTTAATAACAAAGTAAATGTAATTCGTATCTTGAAATATCTTAATTTTAGAAATGGACAATAAATCACGTATGCTAATATTTGCAGAGTGTTCAGCAGCTAACAACCCATTGATCTCCATACCATTTAGCAGGATAGGGTTGACGATATTTAACCTGCCCAGAGTGATTGACGTTAAAATGTTTTACAATTCTATTATAACTGCTCTATTTCTGGCGGAGGCTAGAGAAAAGAGATATCCCGTATCTATTTGAGTGCTTTTTGCATTTTGTAGTAATTTATTTACTGTCACTGTCAATTCGTTTATTTTCTTTTGTGTAGCTGAATTTATTGCTATTTGTTGTTCGTTTGTTTCTAATAGGGCATTGGTTCTGGTCTCGAGCATTTCAAAGTCGTCGGAGTCTGGAGTCCCTGTTATGTATTTCAAGGCAGTCCCCAGAATATTTATACCTCTAGCGTACCGATGGTGTATTTTTATTGCGTCCAATAGTTGCAATATTTCATTAGCGTCATTCTCTAATAGTCGTTTAATATGTGATTGTAGGAATTGGATCAGTAGTTCGTTGTCTTCTCAGCTATTGCTTCGAATTTGATAAATTAGTTCTATGAAGTAGAAAGTCATGCTGCTTATAAACAGCTACAGCTCCGGATGTAATTGGAATGTAATAAGAGTTGGTATTGTCAAGTATTCCCGCGTTAGCTCAAAAGCTTAACGAAAGCAGCATGATCCTAAGGGCGACAGAAGGGAGAGCGGTCAGTGTCTCAAATTATATTTGTTTACTTTTCGTTCATCAATTATAACAAATGTCCCAAGATCCTTTTGGATTACTTTTTCGGTGTAAAGTTTTGAAAATTTGTTTCCTATTCTTTTATTAGATTTCTTTATCCCCTGGATTATACTGTCGTGTTTGTCTATTTTCGTTATGTTTTTGTAAATCTTTCTGCTGAATACGTGTAAGTCTAGTTTTTATTTCCCTTATTAATTCGTCCGGTGTTGAATGTATTACGTCTATTGGTTTTTTGTTCGTTACTGAATGAATTGTGCGGTTGTACTTAGCTGTGGCTAGCAGAATTAGCTCAGTTGTGTTAGCGATACCAGTCTCAAGCTTCTGACAGCGGGCGATTTCTGTGAGGGTACTGTGGAATCTTTCTACCTGACCGTTCGTCGTACTATGGGCGGGTGGGGTGTTGTAGATTTCGACGTCAAAGTGATTTTTGAGTATAGATTTAATGGTTTCTGAATTCAAAGATCTCTCATTGTCACAGACCAACACCTTAGTATTTCTGTAAAAGTTGAGAAGTTCGTATATGGCTTCTTTAACATCAACTATGGCTCTAGATTTGATTGGAAATACTATTGCAAACTTTGAGAACTTGTCTATTGATGTTAGGAAATGTGTCTTATCGGTGGAATAAATGTCAACATGAAGGATTTCTCCTGGATATTCAGGTAAAGGAGTCTATCCTATTTCTGGGTTTGGGGGATGCCGTTGGTATTTGGCCTCGTGGCATATCTTGCAATTAGAAATTATTTCCCTCAAAATTTGTAGTATTTCGGGGAAATAATAACTTTCAAGGACTTGTTCCTGGTTTTCGCGGAGTGACCGATGGGCTCGGTTATGTTCAATTTGAAGTATCTCGCGCTGGTCATCTTTGTTGAAGACATCTATTACCTGTTTGGTGGTATAACGGAATTTGGCGGCCGGATATGCCGTGACCATCTCATCTTGAATCTTTGCCAAGATGAGCAATTCACACTGCAAGCCGTTCACAACATTTGGGTTGACGCATTGTTTTATAGTTTTCATCAGTTCCCCTACGTTATTGGACGATATTCGGTGCCTCATTCGGGATTTAAATATAATTTTCGAGTTAAGCGTTGTGGAATTTCCTTCTTCAAGGACTATTTGATTCCGAAAACAATTTATGGGGTTCTTTACAGAGGGGATTGTTGGAGACAGCGACTCTTCGCTATTCGTAGCCATGCTTGCCGAGTCCATGTCGTGGTCTAATGCATTTATATGTTGTCGAGAGAGGGTCTGCGACGAAGTTTTCCTTACCAGGCTTGTAATGAAACTGCGGTGAAAACTCTTCAACAAAGGCACGCCATCTTTTCATTTTCGCGTTCGGATTTTTATCGGATAAGGCGAATGTGAGGGGTTGGTGGTCGGTGTAAATATTCAAATTCTTTACGCCATACAAATAATTACGCAGCTTTTGTAGAGCCCATACTATTGCCAACAGTTCTCTCTCATTGGTAGCGTAGTTCTCTTCGGTTGAAGAGAGGGTCCTAGAAATCATCGTGATAGGTCTTCCATTCTGTGACAGAACGGCGCCTATAGCATAAGAAGAGGCATCTGTAGTCAGATCAAATGTTTGCTTGTACTCAGGATAAAGAAGCAATACGTCTTCTGATGCAAGGATTTTCTTAATCTTATTAAATGCATTAAGTGCTTCTTCATCAAGAGTAATTTGAATTTTCTTCGACTGATTAGCGCCTATATTTCCGTTTTCCCCCCTTAGGTACTTCGTTAGAGGTCTTGCAATCGAGGCATAGTCCTTTATAAACCGTCGATAATATCCTGCTAATCCTAGGAATGAACGCAAAGCTCTTAACGATTTTGGAATAGAAAATTCTAAAATGTCTTTGACTTTGTCGGGGCATATTTTGATTCCCTCCTTTGATACGGCAAAGCCTAGAAATTCAACACTTGTTTGAAAGAACTTGGATTTCTCAGGGGAAATGCGCATATTGGCATCGAAAAGTTTTGTCAGGATTTGCTCAATGTCCTTACTGTGTTGTTCGGCAGTTTGGGAGAAAATTTTAACGTCGTCTATGTAAACCTGGCACGTTTCCCCAATTTCTTCTCTAAGGACATCGTCAATCGCCCTCTGGAAAATGCTAGGGGCATTTTTCAGGCCAAAGGGGAGCCGATAAAACTCGTACTTTCCAATATTAACTGAGAAAGCCGTTTTCTCCCTATCCTTTTCCGCAAGTTTGATTTGGTGAAATCCCGATTTAAGATTTATTGTCGAGAAAAATCCAGCACTTCCCATGTTTGCCAAGATTACAGAGGTGTCCGGAATTGGGTACTTATCGTTTATTGTCTTAGTGTTTAGCTTTCTAAAGTCAATTACGAGTCGTGATCTTTTATTGCCCCTTTCGTCTAAACCTTTCTTATCTACAACCCAAATTGGGTTGTTATAAGGGGAACGGGATGGTATAATGATTCCGTCACGCAACAGATCTGATATCTTCCCATTGACAAATTCCGCAGAAGCAATGGGGTACGGGTAACTTTTTGAGTAGTCAGGTAAATCGTCCACGGTCCTTATTGTACCTACAATGTTGGTATTGTAGGGCAGTGCTTCATCTGGATCAGCGAAAACTTTAGCATGACGCTTTAGCAGTGTAGAGATATCAATATTGTCCTCGCTTGTTTTCGATTTACTTTCTGCTAACTTGTTAACGTCCGAACAGTAGTGGTACAAGAATTTTTCCTTTCCATCGTCATAACTCAACGTACCACTCTTCAGGTCAATACGACCATTTACCTCTTTTAGTAAGTCGAATCCTCTAATGCTGTCAAAAGTTTCTAAACTGGGTAGGACAAAGAATTCAACATTCTTATTTAATATATTTATTGTACAGTCATCGACTAAAGCTCGCTCTGTGTAGACGTGTTTCGGCTTATCTTTTGCTTATTTCGCACAGTACACATCCGTCTTACGCGCACGTGTTTGCTTAGTAAATCTCTGTTTTATTATTATACCGCATATCGTTTTTCCTACAAGTGTTTTCTAAACAAGTGAATGGAGTGTGTAGATATAATAATCATGGCCCCCGGGCCACCCAACCTCGGGAATAACAGGTTCGCTTTGCTTGCCTCGGAATCCCATCCAAAAAGAAAGAAACCCTCATACACGCCCCTTAATTTTCCCGACTTGCCTCAGTCTAGGAAAGAAAACCCTAAATTTATTATTGTTAGTGCTTCCGATTCAACGAAACCTATCTCTAATTATTCTTGTTTCACCGTACATAAAGCATTAGAAGCTATTAGTAAAGAAATTATTTCGATTTCTGAATTACGTGGTGGCAATCTGCTACTGCTTGTGAAAAACAACCAAATTGCCCAAAGGTTCATTTCAACTAAAAAGCTACATGGTGTGTGCGAAATTGTTGTAAAATATCATGACAATCTTAATAGCGTAAAAGGTACAATCTATGCACCCTGCCTAAACAATGTCAGTGAAAAAGAAATAATTGAAAATATGAGTAACCAAGGCGTAGTCGGAGTGTACAAATTTTCGAAAACTGCGGAAGGAGTTTCACAATTCACTGGAGTTGTGCTACTCACTTTTGATCTGTTCGAGCTACCAGACAAAGTCGACGTTTCTTGGCGTAGCGCTAAAGTGAAACCCTACTACCCTAACCCAATGCGGTGCAAAACTTGTCAACGGCTTGGTCATACCGCCAAACACTGCAAAAATGCGCCCGTATGTATGTCATGCAATCTTCCCCCACATCCTCCCCCATGCTCTCGCACGCTCTGTGCAAACTGCTCTGGTAACCACCCGTCATCTGCCAACACGTGCCCGAAATACATGCAAACGAAAGAAATACTTAAAATAAAATGTCAAAACAAATGTTCCATGCGCGAAGCACTTAAGCTTTACAAAGCACAAACACCATCGATGCTTAACTCCTCTTTCGCCGAGACAGCTAAAGAAGCACAAAAATCAAATAATAACCCTACTCAAAGCTCCAAATCGCTAATCTCACCACCCACCTCATTAAACAAATCACCGATTACTACTTCATCTGACATTTCTTCTGTTAACCCACCTCAAACAATTTCTCCTTTACCTAACCACTCACCACAAAACAACAACAATCAACAACCTAACAATGCATTAGTTTCCTCTTTTGCACCTCTTCCGCAGACTCTATTACACACTCCCTTCAATCTCGAATCTACACTCGCAAACATCATCTCGCAAGCTAACGCTTACCAAAACAAAACAGAAGCAGACGCTTCCATGAAAGAGACAGCTGACACCTCAATTGTCAATCTCTCTTTAAACCAAACTATACCTCAACATAATGAAAACAACTCGAAAGAGCAATTTATGTCTATAGACGAATGCAATTATTAACATACATACATATTTGTTATCATAGCATATTAATTTTGTGACAATCCCTCTCCCGCTCTCAATGTTTAAGATCCTACAGTGGAATATGCACGGTTACCTCAACAATTACACGCAACTACAACTTCTCTTGAAAGAACATTCGCAAACCTTGTCTGTCTCCAAGAGACTAATATTGCTGCTGATAAGTCAGCAGCTTCGCCCCATCAGTACCAAAGCTATTTTTACAACTTGCCTCAAAACAAAACTAACAAGCAAGGCATTGCAGTTTTGATAAAAAAATCGATACCCCATAGACAAGTTCCCATTACTTCAAATATTGCCACAATTGCAATAGAAGTTTCACTATCTTTCAAATTTACTATCGTGGCCCTCTATATACCACCCCTACAAAACTTCACATGCAGCGAACTTAGAAACATTTTGAGATCAGTTTCTACTTCATTCGTTATAGTCGGGGACTTTAACGCCTGGAGTCCCCTTTGGGGATCAACTCTTTGCAACAATCGAGGTGCTATCATAGAAGATATGATATTTTCAGAAAACCTCACATTACTTAACGACAACAAACCGACTCACTTTTCCACACACAAAACTTTTACCTCTGTTGACCTTACATTATGTTCCTCCAACATCGCCCCTAAACTAACTAGCAGTACCCTTCCCCACCTCCACGGCAGCGATCATTTCCCTATTCTTACTATTTTACGCACTCCGTCAGTCTTTAAGGCCCAACCCATTCCAAAGTTCCTAACAGATATAGCGAACTGGGAAAAATTTCAACATACTGCCAGCGACCTTTGCGAAAAATACCCCTATTCGGACAATATCAACAAAGAAGTTGCCACAATTACAAAAATTATTCGGACTTCTGCTCACCTTTCCATTCCACAATCCAGTAATAAAATCTTTACTAAAACTGTGCCGTACTGGTCTCCTGAGCTATCACAATTAAGAAATGTAAAGCGCTTTTATTGGTCGGAATATAAACGGACAAGATCAAACCAAAATTTAATTATGTATAAAAAGGCTAACGCGATGTTTCGTAGGAAAGCAAAACAATCTAAAAGGGACAGCTTAAATAAATTCTCGGAATCTATCAACCATAAAACAAACCCGAAAAAAGCATGGTCCGATATTAAAAAATTATCTGGAATATACCCGCAATCCCAGTTGATCTCCATTAGTAATGCTAATGGGCCTATCGTCAACGCAAAACAGCTATCTAACTACTTCGCAGCATACTGGTCAGAATACTCGCAGGACTCAAACTTTCATGCCACTTTCATTTCAGACAAAAACAAATATCTCAGTACTTCCCCTTATACTTTGTCTAACATCACAGATTGCAATATAGAACATATTGAACTACAGGCTACACTATCCTCTTTCTCAGGCAAAACCCCGGGTGCCGACAGAATATCGTACCCCATGTTGCAACATCTACCTTCATGTTTGATGGCCAGATTAATTAAGTTATACAACAACATTCTAAATAAAGGTATTTACCCCCAAACCTGGAAAAACGCTATTATTATCCCCATTCCTAAGTCAAGTAGTCCTGCAACAGAAGCTTCAGGTTTCAGACCCATTTCACTGCTTAGCTGTTTAGGTAAACTTTTCGAAAAAATTATAGCTCATCGTATTTCGTGGTATGCTATAAACAATAACTCCATTAGTCCGCAGCAAGTGGCTTTTAAAGAGGGGCATGGCACCATTGATGCCTTGCTCCTCTTCGAAAGCTATGCTTCTACTGCTCTTTCCAATAGAAACCACCTTTCCGTGCTAAGTATAGACTTCGAGAAAGCCTTTGACCGCGTGGGAGCTCATGTAGTTTTACGTCAGTTGGTAAAATGGAATCTTGGTGGAAAAATCCTTAAAATTATCCAGTCTTTTCTCACTAATCGCAGATTTGTTTCCAAAGTAAATAACACCTTTTCGGATTATTTCTCTTTACATAATGGTATTCCCCAAGGTTCCCCGCTATCTGTCATTTTGTTTACCGCTGCATTCAATGAAGTTTGTCACATAATTGATAAGTATAAAAATATTTTTTATATATGCTATGCTGATGATTTATTATTGGTATCTAAACTAAATGACCTAAACCTTGTTAAACAAGATTTTACTAATATATTAGCTGATTTAAGTATATGGTCCGAATCATCTGGTGCCAACGTATCTTTAAACAAATGTAAGAATTTCCATGTTTGCCGCAAACACAAATGTAATTACTTTACATTAGTTTATAACAATATTCCAGTTGTAAATGCTAATAAACTTAAGTTTCTAGGTTTAATTTTTGATAAAAAATTAACTTTCAAAGAACATTGTTTATATTTAAGAAAGCAACTGGCTGCTAGGCTTAACATTATTAAATATTTATCATCCAAACACTGCTTAATTAACTCGTCAACACTAATAAATGTAACCAGAGCTCTTATATTATCGAAGATAGACTATGGCCTACCCATCTATGGCAACTGCGCGAAAAGTGTCATCAAGTTACTGTATTCCCCATACCACATGGCTGTGCGCTGAAGTCTCCGCGCTTTTCCGACATCGCCAACACAATTCATACTTGTGGAAGAGGGGCTACCAACAATCGAAGAAAGATTTACACTTAACCTAAAAAAACTCATACCGAAGCTGTTTCTTTGTTACAATAATATTCTTTACGAAACAGTGTTATCCGAGCTGCAACGGAAAAAGTCATCAAGTCGTAAGTCGTCAATATTCCTCTGCATCGAATACGCCAGAGAGCTTGATATCACATTCCCTTCTCTCCGTCAAAAAGTATCTTCTCCGCCTTGGATGATAAACAAATCATGTTTCATGCTAAACTTGGAGAAATACGGAAAAAGTAGTTCCTCCCCCACAGTATTTCAACGCCTTTTCGTGGAATATACAACTCCACTGCTCCAAGACTGGAAATTCGTTTTCACAGATGGTTCAAAAACCGACATTAGCACAACATTCGCCGTCGTTGACTCCGAGGGAAGTACAATTACAGCAGGAATACTTCCCAGCTACGCCTCGGTTTTCACAGCTGAAGCTGTCGCTATCTTCAACGCAATCATCTTCGTCGAAAAATCTAGTTTTAAAGCAGTTATCTGCACTGATAGCAAGTCAACCATACACTCGGTAATAAATACAAACAACAAGTCCTACTTAATTTCCTGTATTCGGAGCAAATTAATCGAGAATAACAATCGCTTGAAACTAATGTGGGTTCCAGGACATGCAGGCATAAAAGGAAACAATCTGGCAGACGAACGGGCTAAACTCGCAGCAAAAGAACCACTAATAACTTTTGACTATATTATGAAAAAAGACTTGTATAAGTGTATATCGCAGCTCCAATATAGCTCACATATGGAGACTTGGAGATCTATCCAACACCAATATACTGCGAATAACCCGAACAGGATAAAACCAAGCTATCCCTCCAGCTGCCTGTGCAACGACATCAAAGCATTTATCCGATTACGCCTATGACACACGATTGCCACACATGCGCACCTCCTAAATCGTTCTAGTCCACCAGTTTGCCAACACTGCCCGTCGTTAGCTTTAACAGCCTATCATTTACTCGACGACTGCCCACATTTCGCAGCGATTAGAAAAAATATCTTCGACGACCAAATACCGTCTGCTCTGTTAAAAACGAGTTCCTCCGAAAACGTAACAAAAATATCAGCATTCTTAGTACGAACAGGATTAAAAACACAAATATGATTATGTTTATAAACTTCCCATTACTTATTATTTATTTTGTTCTTAATACTTTTCTATTAGCTACAGAACATTTTATTAACTTTTACACCTAAGACTTAATTAAGCAATAACTATACATTTTATATTTACATCAGCGAGCCGAAGGTCCTGGCAGCCAGTGCTCCTTTTTTCGTGGAAAAGTAATTGTATTATTGTTTCACGTTTTATAAATAAATAAATAAATAATATTTATTGTACATTTTTTGTTTATTATATCGGTACCGTGGATGGCCTTAACAGTGAAAGGGTTATTCACAGGTTTTATTCCCTTTAGAGCGTTAAGGTGTTTTACATAGCTCTTTGCAGCACCGGTGCCGATTAAAAATCGTATTCCTCTTCCCCCAAGCGTCCTTTCGACATAGGGCTTAGGGCATAGGGACTTAGTCCTAAAAAGTTAACGTCGTCCTTCGGTCCGTCCGGGTCATACTCAGCACTCTTATGTTCTGCGTCATAATAATATGTAGTCATCATAGCCGGTATCACTTCAATATTCACTTTCTGGTTCATATTGGTCCTGGGTGAGATTGTTGATATGCTGAACTTTTTGTATTGGCAGCTGATCACTACCATGCTGCCTTTTCTCAGCTTTTTCTTTATTCAAGCCTGTTGACACGGACTGTTGGCGATTGAATGTGCCGACCGTATTTCCGTTATCTGGACGGTTTATCTTAGGGTAGGCTCCTTGATTACGGTACCTATCGTCATTACCACGGAGTTGCTGGGTTCTGTTCTGTCTGAGTCGGGAATATGATGGGTTCGAGTTCGAGTTTGTCCTCGTTGATCTTGAGGTACTCTACGGTATTGGGGTGAATAATATTAAGGGTCTAAGTTATGGGGTGCCTGCCTGTTAAAGGAGCATGCAAATGTTGATCTGGCCTGATACGCTTCCAGTTCCTGCGCTAGGACAAGTGCTGACGGAAGATCAGCGGGTCTAGAGGAGAAGAGAACATCGCACAAAGGGCGGTTAAGTCCCGAGATGAAGACGCGAAGGGCATCACCCCGATATTTCTTGTAAAGTGATCCTATCAGCGTGGTGTTCTCACCGTGGGTCATGATTGCTTTATTGACTATCACAGTCAACTTTCTCTCCACTGCATCATAGAACTCCACCACTGATGATTTTCCTTGCCTAAGGGTCGACAATTCTTGTTCAATTAAATAAATTGGTATTTTGTCCGCATAGGCAAAGTCTAGTCGAGAAATGATAGGGTGAAAATTTAAAACTGTATTAAAAGAGGATAAAACGCTATCTGCGGCTCCTACTACTTTATTTCGTATAATGCCTACCGCTTGGTAGTGCCTTGAGCTCCCCTGATAGGCTTCGAACACCCTATAAGCAGTATGAGCTGCTTGTCTCCAAGACATATAACGGGTCGCGTCGCCTTTGAACTCCGGCAAGGTTTTCACAAGGTCCAAGGATTCGTCACATGGTATTCCGGGTTGAATAGTCACTGGTTCGTATTGGGTAACACGAAGTGGTGTTTCGATTCTTGCTAACCTGTTTTTCAGTTCGTCAACCCGAGACTGAAATTCCCGCCGGGAATGCTCGGTCGCAGCACGAATGACAGTATTAAGAAGAGCTTCTAGAGTTTGTGCGTCCATATTTAATTTTTTTTAAGTCAGTCAAGTGTTAAGTAGATACAGGTATTTCCCTTTCTAACCTTTACCCACCTTTCCGAATTTAATTTATTATTTAAGGATAGTAAAAAAAAAATTGTGTTTTTTTTTATTTTTTTATTATTTTTTTTTTTTAACAAAGTTAGCTGCTAAATCACTCTACCACATGAAATTTTCCATATCTCGATAAGCTATGTCACTAAATAAGGCAGCAGCACGATGATTCCTGGGGTTGTGATCCAGCAGCAGGAAGACAGGATTGCGCTGATTAGGATGCTTTATTTCTTAGAGCATTGGCTCCACACTTTCTCCCACGGTTAGGAAGTGTTTAATTTGCAGTTAAAATTTTTCAAAATAGAAAATTGTTTCTAACTCTCACTATTTATGTAGTGTTAATTAAGTTAACTGTTTTTCCGCGACTGTTAGGTAGTATTTAATTTTGCGGTTAAAATTTTTCAAAATAGAAAATTGCTTGTAACTCTCACTATTTATGTAGTGTTAATTAAGTTAAATGTTTTTCCGCGACTATCGGGTGGATTCGAACCACGGCCACGCACAGGATTTGTCCTTTATAAGGATAACACAAGAACTGCACTATGGCCCCACGTTGGGCGCCAATTAATAAAAAACTTAGTTATGTTTTTTATGTTCTTTATTTTTTTCTCTTGCTTACGCAAGAGCAGCCGTTTTCACCGGTAGAGTTATTACAACTGAATTTGATTTTTAAAATATTGCGGCGACTACGCCTAAATACCTGACTTCTTAGTTGCTTAGCCGTGTGATTTGCAAAAGTGCAATTCGGCAATTTACCTCTTGCTCCTATTACCTTTTCCGGTGTTGTTGCTGTCACGCGCTACCTAGTTGACACTTCGCTCAAACCTGCCGACGCAGCGTCAGCGATATCGGTGGGAGTGGAGTGTTGACCGGATACGTGTTTACCGGTGTTAACTTATATTTTACCAATAACCTTAGCAGACCGTCGATTGAATATGAAATTATTAAATTTGGTATTTTTACTTTTATTTAACGTTTTTAAACAAAAAAATTTCATTCATAAAAAAAAGTAAGAATACCATTTTGACTTCAACTCTAAAATTACGTGGACAAAACATATGCAACTCCGAGTCTGAGTTCAAGTAACACTATTATAGCGGTATTTTTCTGTTACTATTGTGCTTTCACTTTATAAATAATGGAATATCGTTAGTTTTGTAAACTAATTATTTTGTTAATTCCGCCAATGAAACCTGGTTTTTGTTTTATTGAAAATGGCAAGAGACAAATTTGGAATTGAACTTTCCGATTTTGAGAAAGGGATGGCACAGAAAAGCATAGCTACAAAATATGATATGCACAAAAGCACAATTTCGCGAATAATAAAAAAATTCGTTACAACAAAAGAAGTTTCTGTTAATCACCGAGGCGGTCGCGCACGCAAAACGAGCCAAAGGACAGACAATTTAATAGTACAACTAGCGAAAAAAAATCCTGAAATCGTCCCATCACAAATTATTAAAGATTTAGACTTGCAAATATCCACAAGAAGTGTGCGTAGGCGCCTCTTAAAAGCCTCTTAAAAGCTTCTCTAAACCGTGGTCGTTCCTCGTACAAACCGATGGTTTCGGTAAAAAAAAGCTAAGTGTTTGAAAATCGCTAAAAGGCATCTAAATTGGCCAATTAGTAAATGGAAAACGATTCTATTCACTGATGAGTCAAAGTTTAACTTAATAAGCAGTGATGGAATGTCTTATGTGCGAAGGCCAGTAAATAAAAAATATGATCCTCGTTATTGCAGGATAGCAGTAAGGCATGGTGGACGAAATGTAATGGTGTGGGGATGCTTTTCTGCTAACGGAATTACGCTATTATATAAGATTAATGGAATTTTAATTCAATACGGCTTCAAATGTATTTTAAAGAGTATAATGTTGCCCTGTGCTAGGCGGAAAATGCCATTCCGTAGAGACTTCCAACTGGACAATGTCCCAAAGCACACGACTAAAGTGGTATGAAGTCTTGGTTTGAAGCAAACAACATTAATGTTATGGAACTTAACGGAGCTGGTTAAAAGGCGCGTAGATAGGACTAATATTAAAAATAGTGATGAACTTTTTAAAAGACTTCAAGAAGCTTAGAAATCGATTCAGATGAAAATCATAGATAATTTAATTGCCTCAATCCCGAGCAGATTTACGAAAGTGATAAAAAAAACTATGGATTTAGAACAAAATATTAGTAAAACCTATTATTTACCATTGCTTTCAAGAAGTTGCATATGTTTTGTCCACGTAATTTAAGAGGTGAAATCAAAATGGATTTTTTGTTTTTTTTTTATGTATGAAATGTTTTTGTATTAAAACGTTAAATAAAAGTAAAAATACCAAATTATAATAATTTCATGTTCAATCGACGGTCTGCTAAGGTTATCGGTAAATATATCAACTTTTTCTAAACTAATGCATTAGTTGCATATGTTATGGCCACCACTGTACATCTCTGCCAACTATTAATCGTCTAGTCTCACGATCGTATAACCTGTACGCTTTCGATACATCAGAATCAGTGTTTAAATTGCTGCAGTCGAAGTAGCAAAAGTCGCTTTTTACTGCTTCGACTTCTTTTAACTGTTTAAAATTTGCATTTGCTTTTGCTTATGCTTTAGAAAAAGCAGCAGTCGCAAGCAAAGCAAAAGCAGAAAACAATTATTAGGAAAATGCGCAGCACTTTTGACAGTCATTGGTTTGCAGTTTTTCACATTGCTTTGCTTGTGTTTGATCAGCTGCACAAACCAAAGCAAAAGCGTTATATTTGCTTCGCAAGTCGTCAGCAGTCGCAGTCGCGAAACAGTTTTTTCGATCATTTTGAAACTGTTAAGCACTTCGACAGTTTTTAGTTTCGCGTACTTTTTTGGCAGCTAAGTGATGTGTTGTTCACGGGGCATCTCGAATTTTTGCTTGTTTATATTTTGTTTCATTTTTGACCCCGAAAAATGTGTAAAAAACACATTATGTCCTCTGTCTCACATACCCAAGAATATGAAGCGGCATAAATATATGTATGCATGCCCATGATGATCTCCCAACAACAGCATTATGATATTTTCATGCTTCAATTTTTGCTTTCAACTTGGGAATCGCAATGTATGCAAATACATACATATGTATTCTTTTGCGTTATTCCGTCGGCATTTCCATATTTGCATGTAAAAATAATTATATGAATATAAGTATTTTATATGAATGCATGCATAGTACTAACGGGTGATTTTTTTGAGGTTAGGATTTTCATGCATTAGTATTTGACAGATCACGTGGGATTTCAGACATGGTGTCAAAGAGAAAGATGCTCAGTATGCTTTGACATTTCATCATGAATAGACTTACTAACGAGCAACGCTTGCAAATCATTGAATTTTATTACCAAAATCAGTGTTCGGTTCGAAATTTTTTTTATCGACAAATTTTGTTCAGCGATGAGGCTCATTTCTGGTTGAATGGCTACGTAAATAAGCAAAATTGCCGCATTTGGGGTGAAGAGCAACCAGAAGCCGTTCAAGAACTGCCCATGCATCCCGAAAAATGCACTGTTTGGTGTGGTTTGTACGCTGGTGGAATCATTGGACCGTATTTTTTCAAAGATGCTGTTGGACGCAACGTTACGGTGAATGGCGATCGCTATCGTTCGATGCTAACAAACTTTTTGTTGCCAAAAATGGAAGAACTGAACTTGGTTGACATGTGGTTTCAACAAGATGGCGCTACATGCCACACAGCTCGCGATTCTATGGCCATTTTGAGGGAAAACTTCGGACAACAATTCATCTCAAGAAATGGACCCGTAAGTTGGCCACCAAGATCATGCGATTTGGTTTGAACTTATTGCTTTGCCTCTTATCTAAAGCAATTGCCACACAACCAAATACACGCAAATGTCCTACCATTGGTTTATAACCATGCCATGCTTCATATGGCGTCATCGAGTCTAATGCTCTTGTTGGCGCACGGTTTCGTAGATATGCTGCTGTGTAAACAGCCTCTGCCCAAAGGGTTTCGTTTACACCCGAACTGACTAACACACTCCTCGCCATTTCAACAAGCGTTCGATTGAACCTTTCTGCAACGCCGTTCTGCTGAGGTGTGTATGGTACAGTAAGTTGTCGTACTATACCATTTTCTTTTAAAAAATTATCAAACGAATTATTCACGAACTCTGTGCCATCTTCTTAAATTCTTTAAATTGATTGAAGACTTCATCTTTACTCTTCAAAAAATAAATAAAAAAGTGTCTCGTTTTGTCATCAATAAACGTTAGAAAGTATCTTGCGCCACCAAAAGATGGAATTCTCATTGGGCCACAGACATCACTGTGAACTACCCCCAATATTTCCGCTGATCGCCTTTCTGTACTGCTATACGTTGCTATACATTTGCTGGTCATGCACACAGCACAACAAATGTCTTGTGGTACTCTAACCTTCATTCCGCGAACCATTTGCTTCTCATTCAACAATCGTAGGCTGGCAAAATTAATATGCCCATAGCGCGAATGCCCCTTCATAGCATCATCAATTGATTTCCTTGCAAAAAAACAATGTGTTTTTATTTGGCTCTAAAGTAAACAAATCACTGACCTTATTTGCACGTAAAACCAGAGAACGTAAAGTATAGAGGAGGTGCAGGTTCGACTGCGAATATTTGATAGATTCAGATTAGGGAATTCGCCGCATTTGTTAACATTGTAGGACGGAATTCGCCTCGCAATTTTAAGATTTTTTACAATTCTCTCACATATTCTAACCGAGAATATGAAGAGACAGAAATATATGTATTTACGGCATATGATGACAAGGCATATATGCCGAAGCAGAGAATATGAAGAGACTCCCAACGAAGAATTTCTTTTTGCTTGTTTATATTTTGTTTCATTTTTGGCCCCGAAAAATGTGTACAAAACACATTATGTTCTCTCCCTCACATACCCAAAAATATGAAGCGACATAAATATATGCAAATTAATAGTTAGTTTTGTTTTCGAGTCACCGCGGGCAACTGCCTCGTTTTCTTTATTATCCTTTTCTTAAATACAATATTTTGCTTAAGCCTAGATACAAATATTAATCTTACGTTCTAGGAAGTATATCTACAATCCACTTGAGATAGGACATATGTAGGACATATGTTTCAAGTGGAAAGATTCATCTTACAATTATATATTTATATTTTTGGACCACCTAAGGCGGACAGCATTAGCAAAGTACATATAATGTTTAAATACGGACCATATGGGTCATAAGTGTCATGTTACATATTTATGACAGATAAAGAATATGTTCATGTAATATGAACTGGTGGTATTAACTCCCCCACCTCTAAATTGAAGGCGTCCCGATTTCAAAGAGGAATAGTGCTTGATTCTTTCCATCATTTGATCTATAGGTTGGGCTTGATCTTGCATTGGAATTTGTTCAATGTTAATTTTAACCTGTGTGCTTTTATTCTTTTTGTATTTACAGATTATTAGTATTACTATTATAAGGCTGACAATTGTTATCAGACTGTAATTTATCATTTTACTTTTTTTGCTTCATACCTGAGTTCCGTTATTTCCTGAATATTTTTAATGTTTTGAAAATGTATTTCTTCCCATACTTAAATTCTTTGTGATTGTAATATTAATAACCTTAACTGGATTTGGTAATAATTTCATTGTGAGAGGCTTACGATGTCTATAGACTAAGTTATCAATTTGAACATTACAATTTCAAATCGTATTAAATAATTACCGTTAATAGTAAAGTTGTTAGAATTACAGTTGTGATAAATGGTTTTATTTTTTGCATTGATTACGTAAATATGGTTTGTATCCATTTCTATTACTTTTGATTGGTTATTATACTTATATTTACAATTCATCTTAATTTGACTCCTAAATAAATATTCGATGCAATCGTCTTTGTATTCTTCTAATTCTCTTTTAATGGAAGTCTTTTTATATGTGATATCATTTAGACATAAAATTTCCTTTTCTTGTATATTTAATTCTGCTTGATTTATATTCGGTATAGGTTGAATGTATATTGATTGATAGGTCTCTTTAGTAAAACTAGGAATCTTTACTAAAATCACAATATTTTCGTTTTGAGTGACCAATTACAATTTTGATCTTACTCAATTTTTCAAAAGTTATATTCAATTTTAAACTATCGTCATCTGAAATAATATCTCTACTTAAGAGGTTATTTTGGCTCGTCATTATGATCTCTTTTATTCTTACGATATTAGTCTCAATATACATTAAATTCCCCAACAGTTTTGTTTGTCCACCGTTCCTTTGCTATTTTATTTAATTCTGAGCTAACTGCGTTTATATTCTGAAATAATTCCTGTAGTGATTGTTAGTATTGTCGCTAATAGCTTTAATTTGGTAGTTAAATTTTTCATTAATATTTTTCTGAGCATTTGTTCGATTGCATGTGGGCATTGATTGTATTTATTTCTAATTGCCTTCTATTTCTTGACGGTCTTCGTCGTCCATAACGCCATAAATATATTTAAGACCTGTCCCTATAATATTAACTAATCCCCTTTTCCCAATTCTATGATGTGGGGTGAGTGTATATATCTGAGTTCTAATATGTTTAATTTTAGCCATTACAAGCGGATTCGGTTCTTTTTCTTTGAGTGCCATTTCCTCTAAATTGTCAACTATTTCTTTGTACATTGTTGTATTAATAAGATATGTAATTCTGTCGTATCTTTCAACCAACTTTACTTTTCTAGGTTCAGAAGGGAATATCCATTCCCGTGATTGAGGTCCATGATTTCGATTTGAGCTGTGATGAATGGCATTGCCGTATAAAGTATGATGATGTATAACATTGTGAACCTAAAGAATTTTAAGATTTAATATTATCTTTATGTATTATTCTGTTTCTGTTTTGTATTTTAATTGTATTTCCTAAATCTTCTAATACTACTTGTCTTTTGTACTTGGGGTTCAATTTATTTCTTTCCCCATAAATTTTTTCATAAATAATATCTCCTTTTTTATAACTTTTCTGAAGCCTTTTCTTGTTATGATGCTCTAGCATTATCTCTTGAGCATTTTGCAACACATTTTTCATATTATCGTGACGCTCTTTATTAAATAAAATGTTGCAAGGTTGTTTACCTGTTACAGAATAAATTGTTTTATTATACTGTTGAACTGCTCTCATAATTGATTCAAAATTACTAATTAAGTTGTGTTCTTGCTTTAAACATCTGGAGATTTCAATCAGTGTTGAATGAACTCTTTCTATTTGGACATTACTTGTACTGTGGCGTGGTGTACAATAATAAATTTGCACATTAATCCTTACCATTAAAGACTTGAACTGTATCGTACTTAAGCCTGGTTCATTATCAATAACTATACTTTTAACATTTGGAAATTTTTGTAACAGTTCCAAAACTTTTTCTTCTAAATTTGATTTGTCTTCTATATATTTTACGATTAGAAATTTGGAATATGAATCTATACATGTAAGAAATTTAAGCTTTTGTGCGAAAAAAATATCTATATGGAGTTGTTCTCCCTCTTTGTTTGGTATTGGTGCTTCTCCTATTGGAATTAGTTTCGGATGTCTTTCATATTTATTACTATTACATATTGCTACAATTTTTTGCGTACTGTTTAAATTGTTTTATCATTGAAGGCCAATAATATTGCTGCCTAATTTGTGCCAAATTTTCCCTATAATTTACTATGCGCTCTATTATGTGTTTGCTCGATTATCGATCTTGATCTTCTTTATTGCATATATCATTAGGGAATAGTTTAGTATATAGAAATTTTTATCGTGGGAAATGTCCTCCTTCAAAATGTTTTTTATTGCATATAGCACTTCAGGTGTGCAAAATATTCCTGTAACTACTTTTGGATTCATATATTCTTTTAAAATACCAATTATATTTTCTGGTCTGTCATATTCAATTAAAAACGTTTATTATTAAAAGAAGAAATAGTCTCTGAGACAGTAATTCTTGCTCCATTATCGATTACTATCTGCTACTTAAAAATGATTCAAAGGTTTTTTTTGTTTCATGAATTTGGTACTCATCGCTACTTTCTGCGGAATGTTGGGTTTCTATTAGTGATTCACTTGAGTCACTCGACTCACATGAACTAGTTAAATATTTAATACTTGTCTTGATAATGCGTCAGCAACTACATTTGTTGTTCCCGGTTTATAAATAATTTTTGGAGAAAACTCCTCAATAAAAGCTCGCCATCTTTTCATTTTAACATTTGGATTTTTTTCGGGACATTGCAAATGCTAATGGTTGATGATCCGTATGAATTTCTAATTTTTTACTGCATAAAGATAATGGCGTAATGTCTTTAATGCACAAACTATGGCGAATAATTCTTTTTCGTTTGTTGCGTAATTTTGTTCGGTGGTGTTTAATGTCTTTGAAATAAATGTTATTGGTCTTCCTTCTTGGGATAAGACTGCACCTACAGCAACATTAGATGCGTCAGTAGTTTAAAATTAATTTTTTCTCAAAGTTTGGTTGAGCTAATTCAACTTGTTCTTGTAACGCTCTTTTTAAGGCTTCACAAGCAACAATTTCTTCATGATCAAGATTAATAATTGTTTTTTGGACATATACTGCGATATTTTACCATTTCTCCCTTTAAGTGTTTTGTTAGTGGTTTAGCTATTGTTGCATAATTTCCTATAAATTTTCTATAGTATCCCGTTAATCCTAAAAATCCTCTAAGTTGTCGTAACGTCTTGGGATATGGGTAATTTTTTATTGTCTCTACTTTTTGGGATCAGTTTTATAACTTTATGGATACAACGTATCCTAAAAATTCCACCTCGGTTTCTATAAATTTAGATTTTTCTATAGATATTTTCATATGGGCTTTTCGAGGGTTTGTACTATATATTTCAAATGAGATATATGTTCCTTTAGAGTTTTTGAACATACTATTATGTCGTCAACATATACGTGACAAAATTTTCCTATAAATTCATGTAAAATATTATTCATTGCTCTCTGAAATATACTTGGAGCATTTTTAAGTCCAAATGGCATTCTAAGGTATTCATATTTTCCGTTATTTACAGAAAATGCTGTTTTTTCTATATCGTTTTCTTCCATCAATATCTGATGGAATCCAGACTCTAAATCTATTGTGGAAAAGTATTTTTGATTCTCCCAAATTAAAAAGTATCACCTCGGGATTAGCATTGGGTACCTGTCGGTTTTTGTTTTTTTCATTAATTTTTTTTAAAGTCGATGACCAGTCTTAATTTCGGACTACCATCTTCATTTATTCCTTTTTTTGGAACGACCCAAACGGGAGAATTATACACGGGCTTTTACTATGTCGTATAATCCCTTTTACGAGTAAACTTTCGATTTCCTTATTAACAAAATTATTTGCGATATAGAATAAGGATATTGTTTGGACCATATAGGCTTGTCATCCTCAGTTCTAATTTCTGCTTTAATATCTGTTCTAAAAGGTAAATCCATGTTCACGTTTTGATGAGCTTTATTATTATTTTAATAACATCCTCTCTTAGGCAATGGAATGTTGATATCTCTCCTTTCATTATTATTATAGTTATACGTTATCAGCAACTTCGTTAGAAATTTCAACATTATTTATTTTCAAAATGTTGCGATCATTTGCTTCATTAATTTTTCTATCCTTAGTATCATTTTTGCTAATATTATTATTGACGGGTGCCTCAGGACTTTTTTTTTGTCCCAAGGGGTTTAGTATAATTAAATCATTGAGAAAATTTATTTTCTCTGTTTTATTATTCCCATAAATCAATTTTCTATTCGGAATATCAATTGTCGCTCCGATTTTATTTAGGAAATTAATGCCAATTAAAAGATCGCTCTCTAAATTGTTAATTTCATAAAAACGTTCCTGTATACCAAACAGATTGATATTATGAAAATATTTTATTATGGTCGAACCATGAATGGTTCTAACCTTCTTCTTAATTACTAAAATGCTTTTATTATTATAAAATTCCGGCTCGTATATATGAGCTGGTTGCCCCCGTATCTATGAGAATTCTAAAGATTTGCCCAGTTTTTTTATCGGTTTTAATAACATACGGCAAATCGGAGTTTACCCTAAAAAATGGTTCTCACCAATATTATTAATTCGTTGAATTTTTGGTTGAGGTTGTGTGCTTATTTGTGCACTTTCAATGGACCTTTTTGGTATATTTGTTAGCTGATAATTTGTCTGCCAATTATATCTGTTACTCCTCACGTGTGGTTGGTTTCTTTGATTGGGTTTATTTGTTAATTGGATTGATTGATCCACTTCCATAGGTTCTGGTGATTGGCATACATTTGGTATGAATTATTATTTGTTTGGGGTACCTTAAGTTATTCTGAAAATTCGAATATCTTCGGTTAGCTTGAGGCTGGTTTCGTGAACCAATTTCATGATTGTTTTTAGTAAATTGCAAAGCAAATTGTGATCGTATTTGATTTGAATGAAGTTCTTGTGCTTTAGCAAGAGCATTTGGCAAATCGGTAGGTGTTAATGTAAATAATATTTGGTTTAGGGGTAATTTAAACCAGTTATAAAAGTTCTTAACGCGGTTTCTCGATTCTTGATATTTAATTGTTTTGTAATATCGGAATTGGTGCCGTGCGTCATTATAGTTTTATTTATTAGTAATGTCAATTTCTGATTACTTCATTATAATAATCAATTAAGGATGTCGATCCTTGTCTCATAACGCTCATTTCTTGATCATTACGTGAATTGGTCGTCTGTCGGCGTAAGCGAAATCTAATCTGGCAAGTATTGCTTCTAAATTCAAAACTGTGCCATGATTAGTTAACATATCATTGGCAATTACCTACAAATCTTATTTCGGAGGATAGTTAATGCTCCAAAAATACCTTCTACTACCTTCAATATATAAGCTCATCGAATTCTTTGCAGCTTCTCTCCAGCTGACATAAGATTTACCGGAAAATTCTGGCAAAGACTTTATTATGTCTAAATTTTCGTCACATGTTATGGAATCGTTAATTCTTTGAGTTTCATACTCAGTTACATGTTGACGCATCTGTTAGAAGTTTAATTCTATTACTCAACTGAGTTATCTCAGTTCTTAAGTTTGAGGTTTGTGTAGCTATTAATCTAGCTATATCGTCTACAGTAAAATTATTCACTGCCATTTTGAAAAATTATAAAATTATCTTGATCTCTTAAAAATTCTTTATTCCTATCGCCTCTCTTTTATGATCGTTATTTTTCGGGTTGCCCTTTTTTATATACTATATGTATTTGTGAGTTTCATGAAGCAAATTAATACTCACAATAAACAATTTTTGTACTTAATTTAATTAATAAAATACATATGTATAAGCCTTACTTACAACTAATTTTATGTTGCTGCTTCTACTGCTGCTGTTGTTACTGTTGCTATTGCTGCTGTTGCTGCTGTTACTACTGTTGCGGCTATTGTTGACTTTGCTGCTGCTGTTGCTTTTTAACTCGAATTTGGGCGGTTGGTTGTGTGCAATGGTCGTCGTTGGCGGCCGTGTGCGAGGTTTAGATTAAAGAAGTTTTTTTTTTTGTGAAATTTCTGATTTACAGAAATTTTTTTTTATTTATTTGTTTTTATGAAGGTTTTTCTATGTGGATAGTTATAGATCCACGCACTTAATTTTCTTTGTTGTAATTTTCAAAAATTTTCACGTTCAGTTTTTGGTTTTTAAATTCAGATTTTGAAATCACTTTGTATTTTTGTAGTTTTTTTGTTCTCAATTTTATTTTATTTTTTAATTGCTGTAACGCGTACGTTAGCTTGTTTTTCGCTCGTAATCCGTATAGACGTGGCGCGTTTTTTATTTTTTATGAAAGGTTTTTCTATGTGGATAGTTTATAGATTCACGCACTTAATTTTCTTTGTTTGTAATTTTCAAAAATTTTCACTTTCAGTTTTGGTTTTTTAAATTCAGATTTTGAAATCACTTTGTATTTTTGTAGTTTTTTGTTTCTCAATTTTATTTTATTTTATTTTTTTTTTTTTTCAATTGCTGTAAAGCAAACGTTATCTTGTTTTTAGCTAGTAATTAGTATAGATGTGGCGCGTTCGATAGGCAGTTGGCAAACACTCGAATTTTCTTTCAATTGTGGCGCTGAGACTTTTTCTTATGTCTCTTGGTGATTTTTATTTTGCCGTTAATTGCTTTGCGCTTTTTTTTGTATTTTTTGTTTGTTTTTTTTTTTTTTGTTTTTTATTTTATTTTTGGTCCAACAGGAGTTTACGTATCTCCTGGCAGGATCGCCAATTAATAGTTAGTTTTGTTTTCGAGTCACCGCGGGCAACTGCCTCGTTTTCTTTATTATCCTTTTCTTAAATACAATATTTTGCTTAAGCCTAGATACAAATATTAATCTTACGTTCTAGGAAGTATATCTACAATCCACTTGAGATAGGACATATGTAGGACATATGTTTCAAGTGGAAAGATTCATCTTACAATTATATATTTATATTTTTGGACCACCTAAGGCGGACAGCATTAGCAAAGTACATATAATGTTTAAATGCGGACCATATGGGTCATAAGTGTCATGTTACATATTTATGACAGATAAAGAATATGTTCATGTAATATGAACTGGTGGTATTAACTTGTATGCATGCCCATGATGATCTCCCAACGACAGCATTGTGATATTTTCATGCTTCAATTTTTGCTTTCAACTTGGGAATCGCAATGTATGCAAATATGTATGCTTTGTAAAAATAATTATATGAATATAAGTATTTTGTATGAATGCATGCATAGTACTATTTACAGTCAATTTGGACTTGCATATTTAATAATTTTCTCTGATTTTTACATAATATACTATACTAATAAATATTTTTGTATTATGTTTCTTAGTAATAGAAATTGCATTGCACAACATTATATAAATACATACATATATCGTCTATCATATTAATCGTATTACCTACTCATATGATTATATGTATACGCATGTGCGCGTTCAGAAATTCAAATCATGATTTTATCACTTATCAATATATTATATGTGCGCATAAGCATACAAACACACATATGCATACACATGTGAATATGTATTGAAGCATTGTTGTTCAAAATTGAACATGTTCGTTGCTGCCAAAGCACGGACAACAATATTATATTTAAATCTTTTATATGTATATTTCAATGTTAAATATGATAAGAAATAATCTAGCCATTGTAACCATACATTCCACTATTAATAGATATCTATGTTCAAATATATTGAACATACGTACAAATAAACACATAAAAATATATGCATTGATATGCAGCATACAAACATATATGAGGCACGTATGCATTAATAAGTGATACGCATGCACTCAAGAAATACATACTAAACATATTTACTTAGGTTTGGGCAATTGATTACAAATGCACATGTGCACTTGAAAACAACCCAAACCAAGCAATATAAATTATACTTGTATGACAGCACACACACACACACACACATGTATTGTATTGTATAGTTGAAAACAACCCCATGTGGTGTGCTGTAAATATATATATATATTTAATTAGATAAGTTAGATTTCTAAAATAGTATATAAGGTTTACAAATTTAATAATAAAATTAGAATGAAATATTCTCAGCTCGACTAAAGACTTTTTTGAAATCCCCCCACCAGCGGTAAGGTAGACAAAAATCTTTGTTGAGTTTAAAAGCTTTGATCTTACAAATCAAACAGAATGAATATATTCTATAGTTTAAAAAGTTTGATCTTACAAATCAAACAGTTTGATTATAATTTCAAACAATTGTTCTACAAAAACAACAACTGCTCAAATAGCAGAAGCATGGCAAGTCAATATGGCAGCCGAATTGGCGAAGCCCAAATGTAGTAAATTTTACAACAGAAACAATTTCATTCATAAACGCGGGCGCATATGCCACAAGCGACCTCGCTTCAGACGCCGTAACATCTCCCCGAGCATGCCTTTGCCTACAAGCGTCTTTTCGCGACGATGGCAAAAGCTGAAAATCATAAATTGAACAACTTTCTGATGATTCTTCACAGAAAGAAGTGAGAAAAGTGGCAATATACATAGCTCTTGTCGATTTACAATATTTGTCAATTCTAAAATAAGTATTTTTCCGTGGCTCGCTAAAATTTGTGTCGATATGTATGCAAGCTCATCCATATGCATACATAATTACGCCACCTTGTAGGCGACGCTGTTCCAGCAGCAAGGAAAGCGGCAACAATCGGGGATCCATTGTATATTTCTTTCATGCATAACCAAACCATAATTAGGACAACGCAATTGAAGTGTCAATGGTGGTGTTGGTGGTAAGCGCTGGAGAAGTTACGATGAGCACGTAGGTTCAAATCTCGACAGAATTTATCTTTAATTTTTGCCTTTTATTTTATGGCAAAAGCTAAAAATCATAAATTGAACATCTTCTGGTGTTTGTTCTAAGAAAGAAGTGAGAAAAGTGGCAACACTTGTCGATTCATAATATTTGTCTAAAATATTTTTCCGTGACAAAAATATTACGCACGTTGGAAGGCGAAGCTGCTACAGGGGCAAGGGAAGCGGTGACAATCGGCGGCCATTCGGTTATTTTTTCGGCACAACTTGGATTTTTTACCAATGTTGTGACAAAGGAGATGCGAAAAGATGCGTGCGGCACTTGTTATTATGTACATATGTATGTGGCTCGCATTTGTTTTCGTAACATACAGACAAATGTACCAAAGAAATAATATAGGTACATATGTATGTAAGTTATGAATTTACTTGTCAAAAGTAAAAAAAAAAATATGGCTATGTTCGTAAATGCATCATGACGCGCATCATGACGATTCCACAACAAACAGAACGTACAGAAATGCCAATATTGCAGAACTGCAATAATCAAGCGTTCAAAAAGACAACACTTCTATCAGCTGTCACTCATAATTTCTATCAAAAAATTGTTTACTGCATTTAACTACGATGTCTGACGAAAAGTAAGTGCAAAACTGTTTTATTTTAATTTTTGTATTGAAATTTAGTTAAATTTTGTTAATAATAATTGTATAAATTATTATTTTTAAATTTTTAGAGAAAATCTCAGTAATGCGGAGACACAGTTATTGCTGAGAGTACGGTTGAATATGGAGGACGAGAAGGAAAAAAATGTATTATGGAAGAAAGTTGTGACCGAAGTTAAAAATGTAAATCCACATATAAGACTGGACAGCACCACAGCGCAGAGAAAATTCTTAAATCTCTTGGTAACGTACAAGCGCATTAAGAAAAGAAATAATTCTTCCGGTAGAGAAGCTACATACTGAAGGTATGGTACAAGGCACTCAATTACTCCTCCAATAGCAAATTTGCAAGCCTCTTTGGATTTGGTACTGTCAACGTCGCCCACACGACTTTATTGTTTTAATAAATGATTTCTTCAATACCCTTCTTTTTCTTAAATTTAAAGAAAATCTATCATTTCTTTGCTCACAAATTTCGTCTGGTGTTAGATTCAGCAAAATTTCCATTTTAGTATTATATGCGTTCAAAAATGCAAACAAATGTATCTGCAAATTGTCAAAAATTGTATAAGAAGTATCAAACGTCAAACTTGCAGTGTTGCTACTGTTGCTTATGCTGCAAGTCATGATGCATTTACGAACATAGCCAATGTTATGAGTTTACTGGTCTTGCGACCTTTATTATTTGACTGCTCGCTTAACTCTGAATTAACAATTTTTATAATTCTTAAAGAAACTTAAGTAACTTAATGCGCTTGCCGTTCTGCTGACGTCGGTTCCCACATTCCGCTGGATTTCCAGGGAATCACGCCGCACTACGCTAAACGCATCGTCAGCACTTTTGCAAGTAGAACGGATGCGCGTGTGCTTACAATGTTATTGTCGCTAACTATTGCTTTAAATGTTATTGTTGCTAACTCCTCCCTTCTTAAAATCAATTGTCCTCAATTGATCAAAAATATGGTAGGTTGTCAAAATTGAAGTATGTTGTGGGGTTTGCTGTTTTTGGTACTATTTCTGGTACTGCTGGGTCCTTACCTTTGGACGATGTTTCTGATGTAAAGCTTGTTTGCAGGATTATCTTCTTTCTCCTATGGCAGAATATTATTGAAAAAGCTGCTAGAGTGAGAATGGCCATGATTGCCACAGAAGTTTGAGTGGTATTCGTATTATTCTGAAGGCGATCCAAACGTTTTATGTTGTCTATGAATAACTCGTGGATTGATTCCAATGACAAAAGATTTATTCTTTCCTTTTCCGCTGGAGCAAATTCTGTTCTGACTGGTAACGCCCCGGTTAAAAGCGTTTCGCCATTGTAGAAAAAATCGTTATTTATTTTTATGGTAAGATTGCTGAATTTTACGACGAATGTGCCTGCAACAGACATTTCTTCCAGGCTATTATTTACGGTACCATTAAAGTTGTTTAGTAGAATTAGTCCAGGTTGAAGTATTTCTATTGGTTTAACATGATTTGCATTGCTATATTGACAAGTTGGATTTTGTTCACTATTTAGAAGTTTTGTTATGCAGGTTTCATTAACTAGGCTAACAATTTGGTCTTTCTTACAAATAGATATAGAATTTATTGTCTTACACTCGCTATTTATTCCAAGTATATTATTTTCTTTCTTAATAATATTATTGAAAACAATATTTATAATCGTATTATTTCTCTTAACAGGTTTAATTAAAATATTTTCATAGTTACAGTTTCTTTTTCCGTAATTGGTGTTTTTACGATATATGTACGCTAACATTGTTGAATTATAAAGGACGCTTGTTTCTGCAAAACTTAAGGCTTCTTCAGTTGATGAAAAGGCATCTTTTCCTCTTTTAGTGTTTTAAGAGTTAATTCTAATTCTTTCTTGTTCAATAAAATGCTATTTACTAATTTTAATTTTGCCCATTGGATGGCATATCTAATGTTTACAATTTCTTCCTTAACTAAACGTAATCTATTTTGAATACTTATTACTAGTTCGTCGTTGAAGTAGCTGTCTTTTGATATTGCGTTTGCTAGTTTGTCCGTAATTACTGTGAGGTCATTCATACGTTCTGTTAGTGCTTGATTTACTAGAAATTGTTTATTGTTATTGTCGTTTAATTGTTTTGTGTCGTATTCTAATGCAGCAAAATCTTCGTGATCTGGGGTTCCAGCTAAATATTTCCATGCTGTACCCAGGATGTTAATAGATCTTCTAATTTTTCTACCTGATGGTTTAATAGATTTAATTGCTTCTTTGGTCTGTTCTATTTCTTGTTTTAAAGTTGAGTAAAATATACTGTTTGTCTGTATGTTTTTGTCCGTGAATTGCTTTACCTCTGCCAAAAATTGTTCGTACAGTTTAACGTTGATAAGGTGTATTAGTTTAAACGTTCCGTCTTGTATTTTGGTCAGTCCTTTGCTTATTGTAATTATATGAGCTGTTGAGAAGTCTGTAATTTGGAAGTCGGTCAGAGCCATTGTTGTCGCTGTAAGCGTTAGTCTGCAAAAAGAAAAAAATTTAGTATTTAGCTTTTAATATTACTCTTATGAACTATCCTATTTGATTCGGTCAGTACCGTAGTCGACCTGTTTTCCTTAACTACTTCCTTTTTATACCTAGGTGAGATTTTAGTTCCTAATCTATTGTGGACCTTCACGTAAATCGTTTCTCCTGGATTATAATCAATAATTGGTTATAATTTGCTATTGTGATTTTTAAGATCTTGTTGTTGTTTATCTTTTATTCTTTGAATATTATCTAATCTAGCTTTTTCGAATTGTTCGGGGTCTGTGCTTACCGTACGACCGAAAAAAATTTCTATTGGTCTATTATTAATTGTGCTGTGAATTGAGTAATTATATTCATAGACAGCTCTGTCTAAAAGTTGTGCAAATGATTGATCTCGATTTTCGGCTTTTAGACAACGCATAATCTCGGAAAGTGTTGAATGGAATCTCTCGATTTGGCCATTCACTGCACTTTTATATGGCGGGGATTTGAAAATTTGAATGTTTAATATGTCTTCCAACATAAAAGTAATAGTCGCTGAATTGAATGCCCTTTCGTTATCCAAAATTACGGTTTTGGGTACTCCAAACTGAAAGAGAAGTTCCCTTAGAGGTTCTTTTATGTCTTGAGTAGCTTTTGATTTTATTGGTTTTACCTGCGCATACTTTGAGAATTTATCGACAGCAGTAAGCACGAGATTACCTTCCGTTTTGTAAATATCTATATGCACTATTTGTCCTGCATATGAGGGGATAGGTGTCTCTTTAAAGACGGGCTTATTAGGGTGTCTATCGTACTTATTTGTTTTGCAAATACTACATTGTTTGACTATCTTATTTATTTTGTTATTCATGCTGGGGAAAAAATATTTCTCTACTTAGTATATGAGATTTATTCTCTCTACCATTACGATGAGCTCTTCTGTGTGTTTCTATGATAATTTCTGCCTGCCTTTGTTCTTCTAATACATCTTCTACTTTTCTTCGTGCAAACCTAATACGATATTTATTAAAGTGGATTGAAAAAACTTCTTGTATTATTCCCATTATTGGTTCGGGAGCGCTGATCCCATTTATTACTGAAAGGTTTAGATATTTTTTCAATAAAGATATGATTGTTTCCTCGGAAAATTCTATTTCTGTTATAGTGTGACGGTGCATAGTTGGAAAAACAATTTGAAATTTATAGCTTGATTCTGTAGACCAATTGAAAAATATCTGATTTTTGAAAACGTTTATAGGTACATCCACGAATTGAATCAAGTTTTGACCTGAACTGTCATCGCTATGGGTCATAACTGACATTGAATTTATTTGTTGCTGTGCTGTAATTCTTGATAGTGCATCAGCCGCAACGTTAGTTCGACCAGTTTTATGAAATATTTCGCGATTATACTCTTCTAGTTCTGCCTTCCATCGTTTCATTTTACTATTTGTATTTTTGTTGCTTAAAGCGAAAATTAAGGGCTGATGGTCTGTAAAGATTTTGACCTTAGCGTCCCCGTACAAAAAATTCCGTAGAGTGGATAATGCCCAGACAATGGCTAGCATTTCCTTCTCGTTTGCGGCATAATGTTCCTCCGCCTTACTTAGAGTTCGAGAAATAAAAGAAATAGGTTTTCCACTTTGGGAAAGAGCGGCACCAAGTGCAAAATTTGAGGCATCAGTTGTGAGCTCAAAATCGTTATTGTAATTTGGAAAAGATAAAATTACCTCATCCGAAACCAATGTATTTTTAATTTTCTGAAATGCTTCTTTAGCTTGTTCATTGAATTCAATCGGTACTTTTGCGGACTTGTTTTTTGAAATTCGCCCTTCTTCGCCTCTTAGTAATATTGTTAATGGCTTTGCTAATTTCGCGTAATCGCGAATAAATCTACGATAATAGCCGGATAGGCCTAAAAATGAACGCAATTCTTTAATATTTTTGGGTTCGGGAAAATTAGTAATTGCTTCTACCTTTTTTGGGTTAGTTCTAATGCCCTCTTGTGATACTATAAATCCTAAAAATTCTACATCCTTTTGAAAAAAGTGACATTTGTCCAGTTGAATCTTCATATTTGCTTCCTCTAAGGTTTCGAAAACTTTTCGAAGATTCTGTAAGTGTTCTTCTTCGGATTTTCCGAATATGATGATATCATCTATATACACATAGCAAATCTTGCCTATATGTTCATGGAGGATATCGTCAAGTGTACGCTGGAAAATGGCGGGCGCATTTTTCAGCCCAAATGGTAGCCGAGTAAACTCGAACTTCCCATTATTCACCGAAAATGCCGTTTTTTCTATGTCTGAAGGCTTTAGTGGGATCTGATGGAACCCACTTTTGAGGTCTAGTGTGGTAAAAAACGAATTGCCGCCTAAATGCGATAACATACCCTCTATTTCGGGTATCGGATATTTATCCGCTATAGTTAAACTATTTAATTTCCTATAATCGATCACCAACCTATACTGTTTATTTCCACTGGAATCGGGTTTTTTTGCCACGATCCACACAGGGGAATTATAGGGGGATCTGGATGGTCTTATAATGCCATCGCTTAATAGTTTTTCCACCTGTTTCTCTACTTCGCTTCTAAGCGATGCTGGATATGGATAAAACTTACTATATATTGGAGAATCGGATGACGTTCTGATCTCTCCCACTACTTTGGTAGTAAAAGTTAACCGTTCATCCGGTTCTGAAAATAAGTTGGGATGCTCTGTAACCAATTTCTGTAGAGCTATTTTTTGATGGGGAGTAATGTTGTCATCGTGTATTTTGATAGCATTTACTGCATCTGTTTTTAATTCTTTAATTAATATTTTTAAATTATTTTTAATTGTCAAGGTTCCCTCTCTAATGTTAATTACAGCATCTAGCTGCCGAAAGCTATCATAGCCCAAAATGCCATGAAAAGTTCTTAAAGGGGGTAGTATAAAGAATTTTAAAGTTTCTGTTTGATTAAAAAGCTGTAAAAATGTGTGGTGTTTTATTTCTATATCACCAGCAATAGTTTTCGCTAAAAATATATCTTTGTTTTCTAGTACTTTTTTTTGCTAAATTGGGTTGAATATAATTCTGGCTGGAGCCAGTGTCAATTAATAATTTGAATACTTCGCCGCTCTTCGTGCGGCATTCAAAGTATGGCAACGAAGAGCTTTTTAACCTAAAAAATGAATATCGCTATATTCGTAATATTGTCCTTCATCCTGTATATTGTCGTCCGCCACACCAAAATAATCATTCAGATTCTCTTCTGAGCCAGTGTTCGAGGTAGCGCTTGGAGTATTACTTATATGAAAATTGCGTTGTGCCTTTTGTGGCTTGAGATTTCTTTCAGAAGTGGTCTCTGGTGGCCTTTTGCCGAATAATTGATTATTTTGTGGCCGATTCATATAGTTAATGCGGCGCGAGCGCAAAGTTTCGTCTATCTCCATGGGCACCGGCGGTTTCGGGGGGCGCATAGGCGGTTGGTTAAAGTGTGTTTGTGCATTTAAGTTCCGATCAAATCTTTGATTTGGAAAGTTATGTGAAATAATTTGTGGTTGTGGCTGTGGTAAGTAAGCAATTTCGGGGAAGAAACTTTGTTGGTTTACTTGCCTCCGAAAATTTCTTGAAGGTAAAGGTGGTGCGGTATTTCGCTGCATCGCTCTACGATCCATATTGGTGTTGTGTGCGTACCGTGTGCGGAATCCCTGATTTTCCAGCTTCAGGCACAAGTGTAATGCTTGGGGCAGATCCATTGGTTCCTTCATGCCCAATAGTTTAGGCAAGTCGCCGTTGAGGCCGCGCACAAACGTATCTAGCGCCATGTTTCTGTATGTGTGAGTAAGAAGATTACGAGCCTCGCTACCCACCTCCATACAACCTAGTTTATTAAGTATTAAAGATAAATTGGAATAAACGGCCTGGTAAAATTCTTCAATTGACCTATTTCCCTGAACCAAAGAAGTCATTTGGTATTCTAGGGTGGATACATCACGCTTGTCGGCGTAATGTAAGGTTAGACACTTACAAATAGCACCCCAGTCTAAGGGTGTATTGTATGACTCAAGGGCAGCGTCCGCGTTGCCGACGATTTTATTTCTTATCACCGTAAGGATTCCGTAGAATTTAGGTGTGCCCTTACTCGCTTCGTAAATATTTAATATTCGATTTACACTTTTCTCCCATGAATTGAATTCGGCGGGATTTCCCGAGAATTCGCGTAAACATTTTACCACATCGGGTATCTTGTCTAAATCTGATAAGTTGCTTGCATGTTCTATATTGATGGTTTAGTCGCACGCGTCTGCTAAGCCCGCATTCGGGTTAAGGGTTGCCCTAACTATGCTGGGCCCCTGCCTGTTTACCACGTCTAAAGCTACCCTTCCTATTAGGTTTACGAGGTCATCTTCGTTTATTGTAACGTTAGCTGATCCTGAATTTCCTGCAGGATTATTCGCCCTGGTTATTGGTGAGCGAACCAGATTATTTGGATTCGACATTGTTTATTTTGTTGTGTCTGTTGAAGAGTTCGTTTTATATTTTTTGTCACTGTCCACTACTCTGTACGTAGCGGTTTCTTTTCTACTTCAATAACGTTTCAGTTTTTGCACTTACAAATTAATGCTTAAAGTTTTTATTTCAATTTTAGTTTGGTAAAAAAAAAAAAAAAAGAAAAAATCACAATCTGGGTTTCACTTAATATTCTTAATTAGTAATTATCACTTAACTTACAATACAATATCGACTTTTATTCTTCGCCTCTTGATATTGTTGGTTGTTAATGTTGATAGATGCTTATGAGTTGGCTTGCGTTCAACGCGTCCTTTTTGCTCTGCTACTAAGGGGCCTGCTCTCACACTAGCACAGTTGTTTTTATTATCACTCCACGTTCTCCGAAGAAGGATTCTTAACGCCTTTTGTTTTCCTTCGCGACGTAGGAGCTTATTTTAGCTCGGGCGCCAGTTATGAATTTACTTGTCAAAAGTAAATAAAAAAAATATGTTATGAGTTTACTGGTCTTGCGACCTTTATTATTTGACTGCTCGCTTAACTCTAAATTAACAATTTTTATAATTCTTAAAGTAACTTAAGTAACTTAATGCGCTTGCCGTTCTGCTGACATCGGTTCCCACATTCCGCTGGATTTCCAGGGAATCACGCCGCACTGTGCTAAACGCATCGTCAGCACTTTTGCAAGTAGAACGGATGCGCGTATGCTTACAATGTTATTGTCGCTAACTATTGCTTTAAATGTTATTGTTGCTAACTTGTATGTATATGCTATAGAATTTCTATTTTTCTACAAAGCAATTCTCTTTATTTATTCTCAGTCATTTTACATATATTTCTGCCACTGCACGTGCTCAATTCTGCTAAATAGCAGCGAGAACGGCGAATTCCTTGATCTGATTCTATCAGCTCTGTTAGCCGCGCAATCGAACCATCATACAGATTTCGATTTGCACCTTCTCTATACTTTACGTTATCTGGTATGATCGCTTCTTCACATTCTTCGAACTCGACAAACATATTTCGATCGCAGAATAAATGTGATGAGGTGCCGCTGTCGACGCACCAAACGCCGGCATGTAACTGTTTCAACCCGACTGCCGCAAACAATCCGTTACTGTTGCTGTTGTCACTCTTCTGATTGTCGTCTTGTCGTTGTTTTTCTCTGCACTGAGTAGCATTTGAAATTTTTACACTTGTTCTTTTGACCGCTGCCAACTGTATTTTGCATGTTTTTGTGTACAGTTTTGCCATTCTTTTTATCGCATGTACTTTCGCGCACCATAAACGCTTGCACACTACCTTCGGTCTGTTCCGAACTGGTACACATTCGACGTTCACCCTCGTCGATCAACTTTATCTTCACAGCACTAAGCTTTGGTAGCTCATCTCGAGATTCTAATAGCACAACCAAATTCTCGAATGATTTTGGCAGGCTGGCGAGCAACATTATTACACAGAACTCATCTTGTAAACTAACTCCAATCTCTTCAAGCTTTTCAGCAACTGACGTGAAATCGCAAACATATTTCTGCACACATTCGCCGTCGCTCATACGCATACCAAGAAGACGCTTAAACAATGTCACCTTACGCACCGGTCCCTTTGGCCTATGAATCTCACGTAGAGTATTCCACGCCTCACTTGACGTCTTGCAATTCTTTACATGAGCTATCTGCGTCGACGCAATGCTCAACATCAAAGTTGCAATCGCATTCTCATCCTTGGCCTTCCTGATAACAACCGCTTTGTCATCCACAGCTCCTTCTGGACACGTTGGTTCTCCTGACGTTACTGCCCACAACTCTTGATGCACAAGTACACTTTTCACTTGTATGCTCCATGAGTCATAATTAGACTCATCTAATTTTTCAATATTAAATAGAGGCGAACTCATTATTTTATATTCACTTTATCACTTGAACCGCAGGAATTTGGACCTGGGTCCATAACCTTTTAATTTTTGTTAAACTTTTTATTTAAAGTACGTGTTTATTCTTTAGTGGTTGAAACAAGAGTGAGAAAATGTGTAGGCGAATTCATTTTAAATACATCAGAGTTGCATGTACATATATGTACGTTGTTATATGCAGGACTGCATTTCAACAACTGTTACCTTTTTTCCCAACTTCACACATAGAAATATATAAATATATAGGCAAACACTAACATATATATATTTAATTTTCTGCGAATGGCAAACAGTCAATCATTTTTGCGCTTTTCAATAAATGCGTTTGGATCGGGCTTTAACGCTAGACTGCGCTTGTGTTTACACAAATGGCCAAAGCAAATGGCATGCTCACACAGCAATTTAAATGTAAATATTGAAGTAGAGTGCCAGTAGGAAAGTTTTAATGTCAATTGTGATTGGGTACAAAAAAATTGAAATCTCAGATACTCTCAAGAATGGTTTAATATCAAGGCAAAGCGAAATTAATACTTTTATGGTAAATGAGAAAAATTTAAAAAATCAACCAAAACTGTCTCAAAAACTTTTTAGTTTGATATTTCAACATTAGCGCTAGTCATCTCGAGTCGATAAATCAATAAAGAAATTTTTACCTTACATAAAACATAATATTTTGATATCAATAGATGCCACTTCGATGTCGTTTGTCGGTATTACTGCGTTATATAAAAATAACATGTCATGTTGTTTGTCCGCGATGGACTCCTAAACTGCAGAACCAATTTTAGTAAAATTTAGCACACTGTGCCCAGTTTGAACAAACTTAGAAGATAGCATAGTAAAAACAATTCATAAATAAAACATACAGTGAGAGCTCTATCAAATGGATGCTCTATTAAGCGGACATTTCCATTAACCATGCACATTGTTGATGTCTGTTAAGAACCATCTATTAAGCTGAGAACTCTATTAACTGGAACAAAAGGCTGATAACCAGAGATTGAGATAACAGCCTAATATTCGTTACTTTTTACAATGAATTTTATTTGTATGAACATATTCAACATTAAACCTCAAGTACAATCCCTTGGATTCTTATACCTACAAAAATGTTTTCGTCTTTATTCATAAATAAAATTTTCTCTGGTTTGAATAGTTTATTACATGAATAATAGTACTAAATGTATAACATGTATCCACTAGTATACACATATTTTTTTTCATTCGCTTCCTAATTGGTCTCTTTCACCTGTTTTGCTCACACAAAATATTTGCTCGAAGTTGTTTACCCGTTTATTCGCTCGTTGACTTTTACAGTCACGTTTCTGTTTACTCTGCATTCTTCTACTATGTCCACTCCTTTAGTTATGTTATACACCGTATATATGTACATTAGGGTGTCCGTTATTTACCAAGTTGACTATTTCCACTTGGGTATCGTCAAAATCGTTTCTTTTTGACCTAAAAACTATTTTGGAAACAAAGAAAAATTTTTTCGATGCCGTTTAACCCTGCCTAAATAAGGATACTTTCCCATTTAATTAACATGGGATTTTTACACTATTTAGCAAATAATTCTTATTTCGTACATTATACTCTTTAACTTACCAACAATGCTCAATTTTGCTTCTATTATGATCCCATTTTCATTCACATTTCAGAATTTCTTTATTTTTATTGTATTAAAAAACAGAAAATATAACACTAAAGATAAGATATCAACTTTCTTAAATAATGAAGTAATTCAAAGTATACTAATATTTACTCGTTTCGCAATAACCATATTAACTTATTAATTTTTAATATTTTGTCTACAGTCCTTGATTTTTAATTACGCTTTTTATACGTTTTGGCATACTCATGGTACAGCTCATCCAGGTTTTTCCGTGCTCTTTCCTACTTTCCCGATCGCATTTTCCTTATTGCCCATAAATGTTCAATGGGATTGAGATCAAGACTTTGTGCAGGCCACTCCATCACCGAAAATTTTTGAAGCGCCAACCATTCCTTTTTTTAGCGGTGCGTTTGGGATCACCGTCCTGCTGAAATACGACTTCTTTCTCTGGGTACGCGCTTTTATCTACAAAATCGGGCAAGTAGGTCTTTAATATATTCAGGTTATCCTCTCTTTTCATTATTCCATCGATTGGTTCAATATGCCACTATGTGAAGCAGTCCCACATCATCAAGCTGCCTCCGCCATGCTTAATAGTTTGCTTCACGTGATGTCTTTGAATCCTTTCATTGGGTCGCCGCCAGTAATAACTTTTTCCATCCGATTTATTTTCACCTCGTCAGACCTAATTACACGTTTCCAGTCATCAACGTTCTAATTTGTATGGCTTTTGCAGAAACTGAGTCGTGCTTTTCTACTTTCCTCATATAATGCCGGCTTTTTTTTTCTTACTGCTCACCCAATCCAATTCAGTGCTCTGCGTGCTGTCCATTCGCTTACACCTTTATTTATAGCTTTTTCGGCCCTTTCTGGTGTAGCTGTGTTGTCCTTTTGCATTTCCCGGATCATTAGGCGTGTATCTTCTTCCGTATACAATTTTGGTCGACCCCCTTTGTTTGTTTTCCGGACAACATTTCCTCTTTTTTGCACGTTGCAGTACGCTGGCTAACACCTAGTTTATCTGCAATTTGCCTTGACGAGAGACCATCTGTGGTCAATGTCACGGTGCGGTTTTCTAATTCAACACATATTTTCTTCATTCAATTTTTTAAGGAGATGTTATCTCTTCAAAAACTTAAAAAAAGTGAAACAAGTGCACAAAAAATGAAACTAAATAAGTAAACAAAAAATAGTGGTAAGCCCCCGTTATATTGATCACGCGATCGTTTTTTTTTTAATGTGCAAAACGTGCAATTCTGAGTAAATGCGGTCATGCGGATTTGTGTCAACTTGTGCTATTATTTTTGTACAATCATAAACTTTTCTCCAACCCCTCATTCTCGTTGGAAATGCTTTAATTGAATTGTGAACGCAAAAGAAAATTATTGACATTGAAAATATTAAATATGGCATGCCATTTGAAAAATCTCAAGCTTTTTTGAGAAAACTGATTAATTGGGAATGCGTGAACCGAGTATACTTATGAAATTGCCTGTGCCGAAAAAAAGTGACTGCTCGCGAATGCTCTTCTTACACAATGAACTCTTTATTCCAGAAATTTCATGACTTAGCCTAAACCTTAACCTAACGGCTTAAACTAACGGCACGCGTAAGTATGTATTTACAAAAAAGGGGTAAGTAGAATTCATTTCTTTACATTATGGTTGGTGAGTATATAAAACAGTATTATTAGGATGAGTACTTTGTAAAATAAACTTTAACATTTTAATTCAATATTTAATATAACATTAATTCACATAACATTAGTTTAGTATTATGTTTAAAAATAGGATTTATGTTTAAAAGATGTCGCTTGACGCAACACCGGCCGCCTTGACAGGATCATGATCCTTCAACGTTGATGGGTAGCAGGGCGAGCTTATGAATGGGCCGCTTGATTGTGCCTGCTTTCGTTGCCACGTCTGCCACTCGCACCTTGCCGTCTAGCCCTTCTACCGTGGCGGCGACTCGTCCTAGTACCCACTGCTGCGGTGGTGTGTTGTCTTCGTGTACGAGGACGAGGTCGCCAGCCTGCAGATTCCGCTCCGGATGTAGCCATTTGTTGCGCTCCTGAGATACGTTTTGGACCACTGCAGCCAAAACTGTTGCTTGAGACAGCAAACAAGTTGCCATCTCTCGCAACAACGAATTATGTCCGCTGGCACTTGTGCTTGTGGCAGTGCTCGTAGAGGGCAACCGATCAGCAGGTGTGCTGGCGTTAGAGCTTCTCCATCGTTGGGGTCCTGGCTCAACGGTGCGAGTGGACGCGAGTTGAGAATGGCTTCCACTTCGGCTAGTGCGCAAACTACCAGGTGTTTGGCGGATTTCACCGCGGCCTCCCATAATCCGCCGAAGTGCGGCGCCCTGGGTGGTATAAAGGTGAAGCTGAATCCTTCTTCTGCGGCGAATCTCTTCACTTCCGTTGACTGAGCTAGAAATGCCTCTTTCAGCTCGCGCAGCTAGCGGGCGGCGCCGACGAAATTGGTTGCGTTGTCGCTGTATATTTTCTGCGGAATCCCTCGGCGACCAATGAACCTTTTTAGTGCGAAAATAAATGTATTAGTCGATAAGTCAGAAACTAATTCTAAGTGTACTGCTTACGAAGTAAAGCACACAAAAACTGCAATATAAGTTTTCACGGGTGGTCGACCACGTATTTTTAATGTTGTATATATTGGACAACAAAAATCTACGCCACATATAAGGAAGGGTCGTAGCGCTCGAAGTCTTTCTGATGGCAAGTTTCCCATTATTTAGGTTTGTAGCTTCAGCTTGTAATGAAAGCAGTGTGTGCAGTTTCTTACGGTTCTACTGCATGCTTCTCTTGCATTAATCAGCCATATGCGTTCTCGAAGAAGCGCAACCAGCGCTTTTGCTCCAGCATGGTGATTCCGAAAGTGCAGGAACCGTAAGTAAGTTGTAACGAAGTGCGAATTTTTATATAGCAATAGTGGAAATTTGGCATCGTATGGGAGAGGTGCATTTAAAAGGCGACCTCCTACTCGGATTAATTTGAACGAAAGCGACATATCCGAGTACTCATGCAAGAACGGATTTAGTTTTTGCAAGGTTGCCGGTAGCGTGGTGCCCTTAGTCAGTTTTTGGATTTCATTTGCAAATTCCGAATGTTGAATCACTTGAACAATTTTCAAAAAACTCAAGTGCAATTCGTTAGATGTCAGATCCCTGCCCTCCGTAGGCATTTTTGGTCGTCTGATCCATCGTAGTAAATATGCGACCACACGAAGCAATTTTCTATGAGAAGAGAATTTTTCAATGAGGTCCAATATTGGATTTTTCTCAGTGGTCGAAATTAATGTAAATGCATTTTTCTTCTTCTCTAATGCTTCGTCTTCTGGTGAGAGCTGGAAGTGGGTGTTAATTGGCCATAATGCAGGGTCTTCTAGGAGGAACTGTGGACCGCCAAACCATATTGAATTATTTAATTCGTCCACGTTACAACTCCGAGACACTTGATCCGCAGGATTTTGTTTTGTTGGCACATGCCGCCAATGCACTTTGTCGGTCAACTCTTGGATTTCGGACACTCTATTTGCGACGAATGTTTGTAATGAGGAAGGATGTGTTTTTATCCAATGTAAAACAATTTCGGAGTCTGTCCAGAATGTAATTTTTTCGAAATGTCGATTCAACATAGGCGCAACTCTTGACCATAATTTTGAAAGAAGATGTGCTGCCGAGAGCTCAAGACGTGGAAGAGATTTGGTCTTCAGCGGAGCCACTCTAGACTTTGCAGTAAGCAGCATACATTTAATACCACTAGCAGTTTGGCTTCGTATATATATGCAGCATCCGTACGCTCTTATTGAAGCGTCGGAGAAGCCATGTATTTGGCAGATGGCACTCGACTGTACGTTCACGTAACGAGGAATGCTAATTGTTGAAAGCTGCATTAGGTTGGCTTTGAAATTCTGCCAGCTAGTGTCGAGGCGCAATGGAATCGACTCATCCCAATCTAGTTTCTGAATCCAAAGCTCTTGCAATAAGATTTTTGCTTTGGTAACTAGTGGGGCTAATAATCCAAGAGGATCGAAAAGGCGAGCAGAAACTGATAATATGTTTCGTTTAGTGGCTCGCAAATCATTAAAATTGTCGTCTAGGACAAATCGAAATAAATCCTCTTTCGGCAACCAATGGATTCCCAACGTTTTTGTAGAATTTTTGTCATTGAAGCTTAATGACTTTTCAGTGCAATCACTGTCGAAAAATTTAGGGTGGTTCGAAAACCACTTCGTTAAGGTGAATCCTGCCGAGTTTAATATTTTAACTACTTCACTTCTTATAAGATCTAGAGACTCAAAATTTTCAGATCCTGTCAATAAGTCATCGACATAAAAGTCTCTTTTAATGGCCAATGAACCGAGTGGGTATTTAGTTGTATTAGCATCGCTGAGCATTTGCAAACACCGTGTTGCGAGAAATGGTGCAGGCGCAGTGCCGTAAGTGACGGTGTTAAGTCGAAAAATTTGAATATGCTCTGAGGGATGCTCTCTCCACACAATAAGCTGACAATTTCTGTCTTCTTCGTGCACCATTATTTGGCGGTACATTTTAGTAATGTCTGCCGTTAAAGCGTACTTGTGTAAACGAAAACGAAGAAGAGTTGAATACAACTCTTCTTGGATGGTTGGGCCTACCATCAAAAGTTCATTCAATGAAATTTGAGATGAAGTACGACTCGAAGCGTCAAAAACAACACGTAATTTGGTTGTTGTGCTTTCGGGTCTTAAAACGCATTGATGCGGAATGAAATAGTGTGGCTCACTCGGGATCTTATTGTTTGTTGGGCTCATGTGACCCAATGCTTTATATTCATTCATGAAGTCCAGATACATTCTACGAAGTTCTGGATTTTTCAATGTTTTTCTCTCCAGGGCCTGAAACCGCCGAACTGCGGTTTCATAGGAGTGACCGAGTAACTTACGGTCAGATTTAAAGGGCATTCTGACTTGAAGCCTTCCTGAAGGCAATACTTCAGTTGTGTTAACGAAAAATTTTTCACACTCTTTTTGTTCAGGTGTGAACTTGTTGCCATTTGTTTCTGAAGGAAGTTCCTCCAGAGCCCAGAATTTTTGGACTACTGAATCTATGGACGTTAAGTCGTCTTCAGTTTGGCATAATGTGCTAGTTGCTTCGGGAGGAGGACTAAGATTGCTGACATATTTGCCAGACACAATCCATCCCAAAAGAGTTTTCTGCAGCGTTGGTTGATTAGGGCCAATTTTAATTTGGCCAACCGCTAACAGATCAAAAAAGGTTTCTGCACCCAATAAGATGTCAATCCTTTGGGATGTGTGGAATTCTGGATCCGCCAATTCAATATTGCGCGGAATTTTCCAACCATTAACATTAATGGTATGGTCTGGATGATTAGCCGAAATGCATCGCATAATCCAGAATTCCGCCGAAAATTCATAATTATTAACGCGTGACTTAATAAACGCGCTTAATTTGGCCCCGACTTTCGTACTGGAATTTCCAATTCCTATAATATTTAAGGTCCTGTTTTGGCGACGAATCCGCAGTTTTTGGGCCAAATCCTCTGTCATAAAATTGACTTGTGACCCTGAGTCCAGTAAGGCTCTTGCAGGTAGGTATGCTCCACAGCTGGACCTCACCAGAATAACTGCTGTTGCCAGCATTACCCGATCCGGCATACTCGTTGAATGCATTGCATGTGTAGTTGTTGTTGGTTGCTGATGAGATTCCGCAGTAAAGGAAACGGGATACTGGTGAAGTAACGTATGATCGGATCGATTGCACACACGACATCGATCCGCTCTGCACTTGGAAACCGTATATCCCTTACGCAAACAATTTATGCATAAGGGCACCGATTTGACATACTCAAATCTCTGTTGCACAGAGAGAGTCTTAAAAGTGGGGCAAGCAGATATGTAGTGGTCCTTTGATTTACACTACTGGCAAAGAGCCTGCTTTGTATTTGCAGCTACTAACGACGATTTGGTCCTGTCCGATTTGGTTCCTGTCATGTGACTCGTGCTGATTGCAGCTCCGGGCTTCGTTCTCGAACATGACGCTCCTTCTGCTGATAATTGCTGAAATCTTCTATTCAGGGTGGCTTCACAGTCCTTCCATAATGGTAGCTTGTCGTAATCCAGCTGTTCTTCCCACTTTGATCGGGTGGCAGAGTCCACTTTTGTCATGACCATGTGTATGATAATCGCATTTGTAATTTGTTTCTCATCGCCCAGCGATAGCAATGAGTCATACACAGCCGACACTTCATCGATCATCGCTCGCAATGAGGGTGCCGATGGCTTTTGAATAGTTGGCAACTCAAAAAGTTTCGAAATTGTGTTGAAAAATATCAAACATTTATTATCGTAAACTTTTTTGAGGCTTGCCAACGCCTTCGGATAATTTTCATCCGACATTTGAAACGCTTTTACCGTACCCAGAGCCTCTCCAGATAGACAATTAACCAGATGGTTAAATTTTTCAATATCTGGGATATTTGGATCATTGTGAACCAGACTCTCAAATAAACTCATAAAATTTTTAAATTCGGAATACTCTCCCTTGAATTTCGGCATATTCATTTTTGGGAGTCTCGAGCTGTGAGATGTTACGAAAGATGTGTCCGCAATAGACGTTCTACTTTTTGCTAAAATTGTTTTAATTATAGATTTTGTTTCTACAATTATGTCCTCTAACTCCCCTCGGGCAATGTCGTCTTCATCAATCTCTTCAATTTTAGATTGACACTTCATCAACTTTTCACTGTGGGAGTTTAATATGTCGAGACGACATTCCAACTCAATCGGATCTAACGACATGGTTTTTTCCAGAAGACCCGTCTTTATACGCAAAATGCTACTTTTCGCCACCGTCCTTTGACGCTTTAATGATTTTAAATCGATCAACTCCTTACTTGGAGAGAGGTTGGCGATAGTTGGCTTTGGCTTGCTCATTTTTGTTTGTTGAAATTAAAATTTCGAAAACGAATGATAAAGGTTGGCAACAAATATAATAGGAATCGATTACGAAAACGAAAAAAAAAAAAAATATCGATTTCCAATTATACGAAAGCCTAACCGATAATATTCGTAATGAGCACAATGCTTTTTTGAAAACGAGAAATTAAAAACTGTGTGAAAACACTGACCGAATTGTAATTTTGTTCGCACCTTAATGTTTAATATATGTATGTACATATAAGATATACTTTAAATGCTACCGCAAATCGTTTGATCCCCTTTGATATGTCAATATATGTATATAACGTATGTATATACTCGTTGCTTTGCCAATATTTTGAAAACTCAAAAAAATCGCACCTTAATGTTTAAGTGATGCGATCATAGACGCTATCACAAATCCCTCTATCCCTTTTCTTTTATGTCAATATATATACAGTCACACAATAAAGTCTACATACCCCCCCGAAAATTGCAATTCTGAGTTATCTATGCACAATGGAAAAACAAAATACATACCAAACGAACTCTTAATAAGAGCAATAAGATATTTTGACAAATTTTTTTTAATTTTTCTATATTTATTAAAAATATTTCATAAAAATTGTTTTCCAAACACAGAAAAGTCTACATACGGCAACACGAAAATGTGGATAAAATGCAACCCTGTATACCAGCAGTGCTACCAACTATCTCAAGCGTCTTTATAGTGTACCGTTATTTGTAAATAAGCTAATTACCATACTTTTAATATTTTCAATGTGGTATTATTTCAAAATGAGTAAAGAAATTAGTGTTGAAGTACGACAACTAGTTATAAATTATCATAAAGACAAAAAATCTTTACGTGAGATAGGAAAACTAGTAGGACGTCAAAGTCAACCGTTCAAACAATAATTCGGAATTATAATATAACGAAAAGTGTACAAAGCAAGCCGAGGAGTGGTCGTCCGCCTAAGCTTTCATCACGAGCAAAGCGTAAATATGTGTCAGATGTTCAAGAAAATCCCAGAATTTCGGCAATTGAAATTGCGAAAACCTTGGAAAACTTGGATATTGCTTCAGTGCATCCAGAAACTGTACGAAAGTGTTTAAGAGATAGCGGATTTCATAGTCGTGTACCCAGGAAAAAACCGTTTATTAGTGCAATTAATAAACAAAAACGTGTTGATTTTGCAACAAAATATATTGAAGCAGATGAATGTTTTTGGGCCAATGTCTTATTTAGCGATGAAAGCAAGTTCAACTTGTTTGGTTGTGATGGGAAACAAAAAATTTGGCGCAAAAACAAAGAAGCGTTATTATCCAAAAATTTGCTTCCTACAGTCAAACACGGAGGCGGTTCCGTAATGGTGTGGGGTTGCATGTCAGCGGCTGGGGTGGGTAATTTAGTGTTTATCGAAACAACAATGGATCGTATGGTGTATCTGAACTTATTAAAAGATAATCTGAGGCAATCCGCAGATAAAATTGGTCTTGCAGAGGGTTGGTACTTCCAGCAAGATAATGACCCAAAGCATACTGCACGTATTGTTAAAGAATGGCTGCTATATAATGTACCTCATCAACTTCATTCTCCTCCCCAGTCGCCTGATTTGAACCCCATAGAGCATTTATGGGATGAATTAGATCGTCGTATTAGAAAAAGAATGATAAAAAACAAACAGTACCTAAAAAACGCACTACTAGAGGAATGGGATCTTATTTCAACAGACTATACCAAAAAAATTGTTTTTTCAATGAAAAACCGATTAAACGCTGTTCTGCACAGTCGAGGTGGTCCCACTAAATATTGAATTAAATATTATTATTACTCTTTTTTGTAGAAAATACGTTTTGGTTAGGAGTATGTAGACTTTTCTGTGTTTGGAAAACAATTTTTATGAAATATTTTTAATAAATATAGAAAAATTAAAAAAAATTTGTCAAAATATCTTATTGCTCTTAATAAGAGTTCGTTTGGTATGTATTTTGTTTTTCCATTGTGCATAGATGACTCAGAATTGCAATTTTCGGGGGGGTATGTAGACTTTATTGTGTGACTGTATGTGTACGTATGTATGTATATACAAATTATGTATTCCCGCGTTGGGAATAACAAAAAAATTATTTTTTAGTCGGACAGCGTGTCCGCTTTATTGATCAAAAACGACTCAAACTTAAATTTAACAATTCGGTTAATTTATACTTATTCTAAGCCACGGAATTATTAAGTGGCGTGATCTAATTCCTAGAATTAATATAAGCAATTCGATTGCATTGGCATGTGCCGGATGTGCTGAAGTTGCATCGGCAGAATTTACCAGTTGTCGCTCGGGGTTGTTGACATAGTTGCACTTTATGCTTGGTTCGTGCTAACTCTTCCCCTCTTAAGTCGATTGTCCTCAATCGGGATTAATGCATTTGTGGTGTTGAAATTTGTAGAAATGGTCCCCTTTTTGCTGAAGTTGCTTGCGGTGGCTCATTGAAATAATATAGCTTTTGATTACTTTTTATAATGATGTATACAATTGTTATTAAAATTATAGTTATAATTATAACATCAGTGCCTATGCTGATTAAATTCCTCTTTTTATTTTTATTCATTAGTAATTCGATACTATTTTCGTGATTTATTTGTTTTACATAAAGATTTTCTAATTTAAGAACAAGTTCAGTTACATTCTTTTTCTCTTTAATTTTTGTGATTCGATTTGGCAAAATAAATGTTTCATATATTTTAATGTTAATGTTCGAATACGTCTTATTAAGCGTACTAATATAACAATTTTCAAATTTGATAAGAAAGTTGCCTTTCTGTTTTATTTTTTGCTTATTGCAATTGTGTTCTATTTCTACATCAAAATGCTTAAATACCAGAATACCAGGGACTATTTCAGTGACATTTATTTTATCTACAGTTTCTAAATTACAATTTGCTTCTTCGAATTTCAATATATTTTCTAAACATTTATTGTGAATTTTTATTAAATTTTTCTCCAAATTGTTTTTTACATTTGTTTCATACATATTATTTTCTGAATCTATTAATACTTCGTAAGTATCTAAGGCTATTGATTTGTTAGCTATATTAGGAAGTGGTTCAAATCTGATTTGTGAAAGGGTATTTGGTGAATATTGGGGTATTAGGAGGATTATGATTATGTTGTTGTTTTGAAATATTACCGCTGTCTTGATATTTTGGTAACTGTCGAAATCTGTAATTAATTCGAGTTCTAATTTGGTGAGGATGTCCGTAGGAATTATACCTATTTTGCTAGAAAATATAATTTGTCCTATGTCGTCTATGTGGTTTCGTAAAAAGGATATATCGTTTTCTATTTGGTATGTGTGCTCTAAAATTGAACCTTGTCCTCTAATGACTTTATTTTATTCTGTATGGTGTCCTTAAATGTATTAATGTAATGACTTATTGAGATTTGCTGTTGGTTAATATGTTTTGTTATATTGTTTATTTCCTCGGATATGAAGTTATTAACGCGTACTATATTCGTCATACTAGCTGTTGTGGATAATTCATTTTCGTGTATTTCTGTGAGTGCGTTATGGATTTCCGTCTCGTCATCACTGTCCATGGATCCTGCTATATATTTTAATCCTTTCCCTAGAATATTTACAAGTCCTCGTTTTGATTTAAAATGAGGGTGTAAGCCGCTTATTTTTGATTGGAGTAATGCAAAGTTCCTATTAACTGTGTCCAAAATTTGTTTATCTTCAAAAGTTGTGGTTTTTAGTATGTTAATGTTATTTGATATTAAGGCTACTGTTTCCTCGTAGGCTTTTAAGTTGATAAAATGAAGTGTTTTGTCATAATGATTAAGTATTTTCAGTTCGTTAGTTTTGATGGGTAAATATCCGTTATTATTCGTTAAATCCTGGATGTCGATTTGTTGTGCGTCTACCGTCAATGCTAATATCAGCATGATTGTCATGATTTCTACCGTATTCATTTTTCCTATTAAAGAAGAAATTTTATGTGCTTAAATTCATATTTACTCATGCATTTCTATTTAATGTTACTTTTATGAACTACTCTACCTGATTTAGTTACTATTGTTGTATTAAAATTTTTCGCAACAATTTCTTTTCTAAATCTAGCCGATAACTTATTTCCTAATCTTCTATTTACTTTGACAAATATGATATCTCCTTCCGCATATGTTCTTGGAGGTGATCTGGTCTTGTTATGGTATGTAAGGTCTGCGTTTTGTTTCGCTAGGAGTCTGTTTACAGTTTCTTGTCTGTCTTTCTCCATTATTTTAGGGTCGCTATAAACACGTCTGCCAAAGAATATTTCTACAGGTTTTTTTCCTGTTGTCGTATGAATAGTGGAGTTATATTCGAAAACTGATTTATCCAACAATTCGTGGAATGAACGGTATGTGCTCTCCTTTTGAAGACATCGCATTATTTCTTGCAATGTAGAATGGAAACGTTCTACCTGTCCGTTTGAGCAACTTGTATACGGAGCGGTTCTAAAAATATTAATTCCGAATTCATTCTCTATCATGAAGTTTATTGCTTCAGAATTAAAAGATTTCTCGTTATCCATCACTATTGTTTCTGGAACAAAGGAGAAAAGGATATCGCGTAAAGGCTGTCTGATGTGTTCCGATGCTCTCGATCGAATGGGTTTTGCTATTGCGTATTTGGAGAATTTGTCCATCGCGGTTAGAACTAATTCCTTACCAACCATAAATATATCAATGTGCACTATTTGGCCTGCAAACTGTGGAATGGGTGTGGCCTGAATTTGAGGTTTTATTGGACGTCGGTCATATTTGCTTTCCTTGCATGTTGCACAGTTTCTTATAATTTTCTTTATTTTACTTGCCATTGCAGGAAAATAGTACTTTGCCAAAATTTGCATTTTATTTTCCCTAGTATTTCTATGCGCTCTATTGTGCGTTTTTATAATGATCTCCTCCTGTTCTTTTTCATTAGGTATATCTTCCACTTGTATCTGTGTGAACCTAACTCGGTATTTGCTAAAATGTAATGGATAGACCTCTTGTATTTTGCCCATAACATATTCTTCTGCTTTTATACAGTTTATAACTGATGGGTTCAAATATCTTTTTAGAATTGATTTAAGGGTTTGTTCGGAATAATCAGGTTCCGTAATTATTTGTCTATGATATGTAGGAAACACGATTTTAAATTGATACGTAGATGTGCTATCTGTTTTTAAAATTATTTGGTTTTTGAAAGCGTTTATAGGGGCTTCTATGCTATAAATTAAATTATGGGACGAGCTTTCATTCGAATTGGTTGCTATTGATAGACTGTTAACCTGTGATTCCTTCGGGGGTATCCTGGATAGTGCATCTGCTACGACGTTTTGTTTCCCAGGTTTATAATGTAAGTCGTATGAATATTCTTCTAAGGCTGCTTTCCACCTTTTCATCTTGCTATTGTTATTCTTATTGCTCAAAGCGTAAGTGAGCGGCTGGTGATCAGTAAAGATTTGTACTTTAGCTGAGCCATATAAGTAATTCCTAAATGAATTCAGAGCCCAAATTATGGCTAGCATCTCTTTTTCATTGGCGGCGTAATGTTCCTCCGCCTTGCTCAATGTTCTTGAGATAAATGCCAAAGGCTTTGAGTCTTGCGATAGTACGGCTCCAATTGCAAAGTTGGAGGCGTCTGTTGCCAGTTCGAAATTTTTCTTATAATCAGGATATGCAAGTATCACATCTCTGGAAGTGAGTGAACGTTTTATATTATTGAAAGCTTCTATTGCTTCTTCATTCAAAAGTATTTTTACGTTTGCGGATTTGTTTTTCGATATTCTACCTTCTTCCCCTCTCAGAAGAGAAGTCAGGGGTTTTGCTAATTTCGCATAGTCCTTTATGAATCTTCTGTAGTATCCTGACAAACCAAGAAAACTGCGAAGCTCTTTTAAAGTTATAGGTTCTGGAAAGTTGGCAATCCATCATCCTTCAACTTTTGCAGGATTCGTTTTTATGCCATTTGGAGATATGACATACCCTAAAAATTCTACTTCCTTTTGCTAAATATAATTATGTCATCGATGTAGACATAACAGTATTTTCCTATGTGATCGCGCAGGATATCATCAAGAGAGCGCTGAAAAATAGAAGGAGCATTTTTCAAACCAAATGGTAAACGTGTAAATTCGTATTTACCATTGTTGATGGAAAATGCGGTTTTTTCGATGTCAGATTCTCTTAGAGGAATCTGATGAAATCCGCTTTTCAGATCTAACACTGAGAAAAATTTGCTTTCGCCGAACTGCGAAATTACCTCTGTTATTTCAGGAATTGGATATTTGTCTGCTGTGGTGACTGAGTTTAATTTTCGGTAATCGATGACCATTCGGTACTGTTTATTCCCCGCTGAGTCGACCTTTTTCGGGACGATCCACAAGGGTGAATTGTAAGGAGACCTAGAGGGTCTTATAATCTTGTCACCTAAAAGTTTCTTTACCTGCTTTTCTACCTCTGATTTGAGAGATGCTGGGTATGGGTAAAATTTCGAGTATACAGGAGAGTCCGTTACGGTTCTTATTTCTCCAACAACTTTTGTTGGATATGTTAATTTTTCGTTCGGCTCCGCGAACAGATTTGGGAATGCGTCTACTGCTTGCTTAATGCTAGTCTTCTGCTGTGACGATAAGTGCTCGTCCTTTATATGTATGGCATTTACTGCCTTTGATGGAAGCTGCTTTAGTTTCATTTTTATTCGATTTTTTATTATTAAATAATTTTCATTTGTGTAGATAATTGCTTGAAGCTCTCTTAATGTATCGTTTCCCAAAATTCCATCGAATGTCTTTAAGGATGGCATTAAGAAAAACTTGATTTCGTTATCTAGACCAAATAGTTTTAGCATTGTGTGTTCATTAATTTTAACATCACCTGTTACTGTTTTTGCAAAAAATGGGCTTTTATTTTTAATACGTTTTTTTACCAAGTGTGGTTGAATGTAGTTTTTACTAGATCCTGTATCTACCAAAAACTTAAGAATTTTCCCGTTATCAGCTCTTGCTTCAAAATATGGAAGCGAAGAGCTCATCAAGCTAAAAAATGAACTTCAGATGGTTCGTCTTCCGAATAATCGTTCTCCACATCTTTCGACATTGTGGCAATGTGGAAAGTTCTTTGGGTTTTCCTTTGTTGCTGATTATTAACTGATGGTGGTCTTTTCCCTTGAAATTGATTTTGAGGATTTCTGTTCATATAGTTAATTCGACGCGATTGCATACCCTCGTCAACTTCCATGGGTTCTGGCCGGGGTTGAGGTTTAGGTGGCCTGGGTGGAGTACTTGTATGCTGAATTTGGTTAGGAAATTGTTGTCTAGATTGCCAATTTGCTTGATTTGGTTGTGGCAAGTACGCCAATTTAGGGTAAAAGGATTGCAGTTGTTCCTGTGAAGAACGTCGCTTTGGATAGAGTTGAGGGGTTTGGTATGCCGTTTTCACATTGTGCGCATGATTTATGCGAAAATTCTGATTGTCTAGTTTCAGGCATAAATGAAGGGCCTGCGGTAAGTCGACCGGTTCTCTTATTCCCAGTAATCGTGGGAGGTCGCCATTTAATCCTCTTATGAAGGTGTCCAGAGCTTTATCCCTGTATGATTGCGTTATCATTCGTAGAGATTCGTTGCTCATTTCGGTACATCCTAGTTTATTTAAAATCAATGAGAGGTGTTTGTATACTTGCTGATAGAATTCAGCAACCGTTTTATTACCTTGTACTAGAGTTGTCATTTGATACTCTAAGGTGGATAAGTCACGCTTATCGGCATAATGCATTGCCAGACATTTTGTTATTGCTGACCAATGAAGTGGCGTGTTATAAGATTCCAATGCCATATCTGCATTGCCTACAATCTTATTTCTAACTACACTAAGGATTCCGTAGTATTTCGGGGTTCCTTTTAATGGTTCATATATATTTAATATACGGTCTACACTTTTTTTCCAAGATATGAATTCTCCTGGGCGGCCAGAAAATTCTTTTAGACACTTCACTACATCAGGGAGCCTATCTAAACCGTCTAAATTTCCTCTATGTCTGTCCTCTATAGTTTGCCAAGTTGGCATCCAGATTTAGGGTGGCCTGTACTACCTTTGGTCCTTGCTGCTGTAGTATATTTGTCGCTATATTCGCTATTAATGATGTCAAGTCATCTATACTAAATTGAGTGTTATTTGTCGCTTGGGGAGTGGATTGGTTAGAGGGAAGAATGGGAGGTCTGACCAAGTTGTTGGGATTAGCCATTTTACAATTTAATATAATTACAATATAATTTAAATTAATTTAAATAGTTCTTATAATTTTTTCTTACTCTAATCCTGATGTTTCTGGATGCTGCTGCTGCTGGTTTACTTCGTTGCTAACGTTGGCAAAACGGCACAGCCTTGATAGTGGGGCACTACACTCGTTATTTTACGTTTGTGTTTTTGTTGCTTTGCTTTTGTTTTCAATTTCTCGGTAAACTTTAAGTTTTAGTAGCCGTCGTTGATTATGTGAGCAATAGTTATTGTTGCTTGTGCTGCTCGGCTAAATATTTTCATCCATTCACTCGCTTGATTTTAACTATCATGTGTAATCGCGCGCGTAATTAATTTTTAACACTAGGATTTTATAATGAGGCTTGTGTTTGTTTTCTGTTTTATATAAAATCACAAATTTATAATATTGTTCTGTCACAGTTTTGTTAATTATAATAATCACTTTCGTACATATCTACGCTTTTAGTTACAATTACAATTTGGTAGTCGCCAATAAACGCTATTTAAATTGCTTTGTTATTGTTGCTTGTTGTATTTTATCACTGCTAAAGCTTTTATGTTTTTCACAACAATTATTTCGCTGGCCTAAACTTTTTCACTTCACTTGCTGCTATGTCTTTCTATAAGTCTGGCACGTCGATGCCTCATTTTTACTTTCGTTACTCAGGGACCGCTATCGAAAATACTTTTTCAACCGGGCGCCAGTTTTTCTACCGGACCGACTGAATTTTGCTCGGGCGCCAATTATGTATTCCCGCGTTGGGAACAACAAAAAAATTATTTTTTAGTCGGACAGCGTGTCCGCTTTATTGATCAAAAAAGACTCAAACTTAATTTTAACAATTTGGTTAATTTATACTTATTCTAAGCCACGGAGTTATTAAGTGGCGTGATCTAATTCCTAGAATTAATATAAGCAATTCGATTGCATTGGCATGTGCCGGATGTGCTGAAGTTGCATCGGTAGAATTTACCAGTTGTCGCTCGGGGTTGTTGACATAGTTGCACTTTATGCTTGGTTCGTGCTAACTTACATACGTGTCCAAATATTATATACAGTGACTCACACGTCTAACCGGACGCGCGCATTGCCAATGATGGAACCCTCCAATCATATAGTGAACATCTTAAAAATGATACATATGATACATCAAATTAAAGGAAAAATCTTCTATTTTATTTTAAGAAACTTAAAAATAGTAATAAATTTATTCACTGCGTAAAATTTAGAGAAATAGCTCGCAACATATAAAATTCGTTCCACACAACTAACCGGATTTTTTAAAAAGCTAATGATTACTTATATTTCGTAGCATATCCTTTTGCATATAAAACTGCTTCTAGTCGCCTTGGTATAGAGGCGACAAGTTTTTGACAAAATTCTGGTGGTATTGTGTTCCAAGCCTCCAAAATAGACCTTTTGAGCCCAGCAACATTGGAATACTGTCTTTAGTACACTTTTCGACTGACTTCTTGTCATACGTGCTCAATAACGTTCAGATCTGGGGATTGGGCAGGTGTCCCCAGTACATGAGGGCAATTGTATATTAACCTAATACGAGCAATCTCCGATTTGTGCTTCGGATCGTTGTCTTGGTAAATTGTAAAATTGTCTTTAATTCCCAATGTGCCACATGACTGCTTTCAAATTTCCTTTAAAATGTCGACATATTGGAAACCATACATAATACCTTGCACAAAATGCAGGTTTCCCCTTCCTTTAGCCGATATACATCCTAAAACCATTACTGGCCCACCACCGTGCTTAAGTGTTGCCCTAGTATGTTTTGGCAAGTAAGCTTCGTTGGGACGCCGCCATACAAAACTTCAGCCATCAGATCCCTGCAAGTTAAACTTGCTTTCGTGTGTGAAAATAACCTTGAAAAAAAAAGTAATAATACGGTTTTATGATTACTAAATCAAAATTATGCCATTTGCCCTCTGTCAAAACTCATCAAGCCTTTTTAAATGCAATTTCGCAAATTCTAGCCTAGTCATTCTATTTTTTTCGTGTATGTACGGCTTTTTTACAACTGCTGTACCATGTAAATCGAAGCTTTTAAGTGTGCGGCGAATGGTTTCAGCTGAAACCTTCTTCCCTTTTTCATTATCCAATATGTTTCTTACATTTTCCGCCGAGGAAAATGGATTTTTTTCAACAATTTTCAGTGTAAACTTTTCTTCGGCTTGTGTTAGCTTCTTTCCTTGACCAGCTCTACTAATATTATTGATCCTATTTTCCTTCTCAAACTTTTTTATAATATCGAAGACAGTTGAATTAATTCTTTTCACAATCTCCGAAATATCTTTAATGGGTTTTCTTTCTTCCCGTAACTGAATAATTAGCTTCAGAATTTCGATACAAGAATGAGCACGTGGGGGTGTCATATTGTTGTGTGGCTTACTCACAGACTTACCGGTAACTACTAATATGCTGAAAATAATATTCAGTGTTTATTCCAGTGGAATTCCACAACGATCAGAAGTACCGTTACTTATAGAAGGTTACTTCTTGTAATTTTCCGGTTAGTTGTGTGGAACAAATTTTATATGTTGCGAGCTATTTCTCTAAATTTTACGCAGTGAATAAATTTATTACTATTTTTAAGTTTCTAAAAATAAAATAGAAGATTTTTCCTTTAATTTGATGTATCATATGTATCATTTTTAAAATGTTCACTATATGATTGGAGGGTGCCATCATTGGCAATGCACGCGTCCGGTTAGACGTGTGAGTCACTGTATGTATGTATATTGTATATGAGCATATAAGTAAAAAGGGAGAGTCAAACACTGAAAGGGTGCAAATGTTAATTATTGTTATTTATTTTCTCTGTTTGCACCACTTTCAATGATTCGCACTCGTTACCTGTTGTGAATGCGTAGGCGTTTTGCCTGCGTTCACTTCCCTGGTGCAGAGGAGGCAACGGCAGCTCATTCCCACGAAGCTAGTAGTAGTGACGCAGCAGAGATATCGTTGGCAGCAGCGATCAAGTCAGCGGCAGCGATGTTATAAGCAGCAGCGATGTTGTTAGCGGCAGCGATGTTGTTAACGGCAACGATGTTGTTAGCAGCAGCGATGTTGTCAGCGGCAGCGATGTTGTCAACGGCAAACGATGTTGTCAACGGCAAACGATGTTGTCAACGGCAAACGATGTTAATAGCGGCAGCGATGCTTTAAAACAGTACGGTGTAGTACAGTACTTTGTAGAAAACGGCAAACTTGTGTAAAAAAACGACAAACGATTTTTTTTTTTTTTTTAAAACGGATGTTCAATAAATACTTTTATACCGGCACTTCACTTTGTATCAAAACGGGACGGTGATTTTGGTTTGTACACTACGGTAGATTTTACGGAATTTCTTAACGGGTGTTTAATAAATACTTCTATACCGGCACTTCACTGTCAATCGGTACTTTAAGTTAACGGCACTAAAAAACGGGTTTTTCTTTTTGGGTTTGCAATTTGAAACCAGTAATAATTTTTTTAATTTTAACTTTTTACAAAACCTTCTGTGAATATAAATTCCACCACTTTTGCCAAAATACAAATTGAAATACTTATGTGCCTTTATTTTTGCACTCCACTGTACTCACCACCCGTTTTGAACTTGCCGTACGTATATGTATGTAGATTTGTACATACGTGGTTTCTTTACCGCACTTGTTTCGAGAATTCTTTCGCACTTAGTTATACATACTTATGTGTATGTGCATATATTTTGCGTGTATGTACCGGTAAGTATTTATATATGTGTATACATATGTACGAATTTGTGCATTTTCCGAATGGAATTTTCCGCACTCCACTTCACTTATTTCTTTCTTTTTAATTTTTTAAATGTTAAACGTTCATATGCTGGATATTCTTTTTATCCCACTATCACTGCTTATGTACATGCACGTACATACCTATATGCACACATGTATTTTGTTTTTTATACACTCTGTGAATCTTTTCACTTTCACAGTAATAATTTGTTATAAAAGAATTTTATAGATTTAAGCACTTTTGGTACACTTTTTATTTTAAGTTACGTTTGTATTTTTTGTTTTTAATGTTTTCCACTTTACTTAGCCGACGACAACCGACAACCGACAATCGCGAAACGAAACGCGCGCGAATTATGTGTTGAGTCGCGGTGAACGGGTTTTAAAAAAAAGTCAAAAAAATCAAATTGTATTGCAACGAGGTGACGTTGATGGCGATCAAGAACAGACTGCTTTATTTAATAAAATTGACGTAAAATGAAGCTTATTCTAATTACAAATTGCTTATTAATAATATTAACTTACTTTTAACATGTTATTGCTGAATAAGCATACTTTTATTAATTTTGACAATTCTTAGGAATTTCACTTGTTAAATTATATTTTGCTTACTTTATTTGTTTAAGCAAATTGCAAAAGCCGGAAATGGTGTTATGTTGCAATTTGCTTTAACAGTTCATCGTATTTGTCAAATGCATTGTCAGGCGTTTTTACATACTTAGTCGTACATGCAACTACTCCCCCCTTTATAGTAGAATTCTCCTGAATTCTTTTATTTAATATTATTTTTATATATTTGTGTTTTTTTATAATGACAGTAGCAACTAATATAATTATAATTATGCTTAATATGTTGCAAATATGAGATATTTTCGTATGAATTTTTAATTTAAAAATGTTTTCTATATTCGAAATATATATGAAATTCTGACTGTCTTTATATTTTAATGTTACAATATTTTCTTTTATATCTTCTACAAAATTTGAAAAATAATAGTCATTAATTCTAATTGAACAATTATTAAATCTTATTATATAGTTTCCACTTATTAATGGAAATTCTTTATTACATGTATTATTGATTTTTAAAGTGTTTGCATTTTTAATAAGAACTGTTTTAACATTTAATTGTATTATTTCGAGTTCTTTACATTTTACCAGATTACAATTGTTTCTTAAAATACAATGTTTGCTTATTTTCATTTGATCTAATGATTTATTTTCTTCAAATATTAATGTTTTATTTTTGTAAGTAAATATTTCTTCTATTTTTACATCTATTTCATTATTTTGTCTGTTAGGTATTGGGATAATTTTTCGTAGTTTTACATTTTCAAAATTTTTTGGTATTTTTATTCCAAATACTAGAAACGTATTATTAACAATTACTGTTCCTAGTTGTATATATTTTAGTTTATTATAATCAATGTTATATTTCATAATTTCTTCATTCGTTAAAATATTCGGGTGTATTATCCTATATTTAGCAGATACTACATTTTCCTGTATGTGTTCTACTTTACTTTTTAATAACTGAATTTTGGTGTACTGATCTAAATATAACGTTTGTTTGTATTCCTCATATAAAAGTTTATTTATTGAATTAAGCTCTCTTTCAATTTTTACCCTGTCACTTTTAACAATCTCTTTTAAGTGATCGATAGCTGATGAAAAATAATAATTAATTTTAATCTGTTCGTTAATTGAGTCGTTCGTTTTTAAAAAATATGTCTGTATATTTTGTCTGTCGTCTTCGTCCATTGTACCAAAAAGCCATTTTGACATACTGCCAATTGCATTAATCAGTCCTCTTTTATTTCTATCTCTAACTGCCATAAGTGTCAGTAGCTTGTTTCTTGTATCTAACAATTCTCTTTGCAATATTTCTTTATTTTCCAATTTCATCAAAATTACATTATCTGTCATAGCATTAATAATATTTTCTAATTGTTGAATGTCAATAATATGTAGTATTATATCGCTATCTTTCGGTACTGTTTGATCTCTAATCTGTAAATCTATAAATCCGTTTTGTTCCTTTATTTCTGTTAAATCTATTGTCCCGTTACTCTGTTGTGTCATTAAAGCTATTATTGTCCACATTATCCAAATCTGTAAATTTTAAAGGTCTCTTTATATTACTAGTATGGATTTTTTCTAAGTTTTGTTTTCTATATTTAGGCTGTTCCTTGTGCCTAACTGCTTTATAATTTTTTATAAATCCTTCCGTTCTTTGTTCTGTATAGTCTTCCCTGTTCCTATTTAGTTTGTTGATTGTCTTTTCTTTTTGCTGTTCTAAATTTTTTCTTACTATCTCTTTATCTATTTTATTGTTATGTACCTCGTTGGGTGTGAATTTTATTGTAGAATGAAATCTATCATTATAATTCCTAATAGCTTTTTGAATTAGCTGCTTAACTGATACATTTTTATTTAATTTATATAACATTCTAAATTTTTCTGAAATTGTATTATGGAATCTTTCAATGTCTGCATTACCCGTATGACTGTTGGGTTTGGTTAAATGGAGTTCTATATTTTCATTATTTAAAAATTCCTTAATTCTTGTAGCATTAAATTCATTGTCAGCTACTATTTTCTTTGGTTTTCCTATTTTGATAAAATAGTCTTCTAATTGTTCGATGAATGTAATATGATTTCTATCCGTTAAAGGATATGCTACTCCATATTGGAAAATTTGACTATAATTGTTAAAAAATGAAATCTTTTTATTACATAGGTGTCTATGTGGATTATTTCATTATTCTTCGTAGGCGTTTCTGAATGAAAAAATTTTTGTTTAATAGGTCTCCTATCATATTTTACTTCTTGACATATTTCGCATTGATTAATTACTATTTGTATTAACTCTTCTAATTTAGGATAATATATTTTATTTCTAAGTTGATTATATGTTTCTTGTATGCCGAATGTATACTTTCTCTAATGTGATACAACGAAATTTGTTTAACAGCTTCCACTTCTGTTTCTATATCCTGTGCTCTCATTGTGCTTTTTATAAATTCTAATTGTTTATCATTTGAAAACATTCCTATTAGTTTCTCTTGTACTATGTTGTACTGCCGCTCGGATAATTCCGAATAAATTCCTACCTTTCCTTTTGTTATATATTTTTTAAATATTTCACTTAATCTATCGAAATCATAATCTGAAATAAAAATAATTCTTTTTCCATGTATCTGTTTTAGTTCTTCTGTCTTATTGTTCGTCAAAATAATTTGGGTTTTATATTTATTAACTATCTCCTCCTTTATATAAAAATGATCTTGTAAATTTTCTTCTGCTGAATGTATTCTTTGCATTGATGTATCGTCATCTAAATTGTTAACTATATTTAGGTCATCCTCTGAAATTTCATCGGTATTTTCAACCTCATTTTCTTTTATCTCATCTTCATTATCCTGTATTCTGCTAAGAAAATCTGCTACTCTGTTTTCCTTTACAACCATCGTTGATGTTTTGGTGACATGTCCTTCCCTCTATATTTTGAATGTAAATATTTAATTGGTTGATGATCTGTTACGATCTTAAATTTTCTACCGTATAAATATGGTCTAAAGTAGTTTACGCTCCAAATAATTGCTAAAAACTCTTTATCAGTTGCTGAATAATTTCGTTCATGATTGTTTAACGTTCTTGATGCATAACATATTGGGTGTCCTTCTTGAGATATAAATGCTCCTATTGCATAATTTGATGCATCTGTAGTTAATATGAATAATTTTTCAAAATTTGGGTACCGTAAAATTGGATGCGAGCTTATTAATCGTTTAAGTTTTTCGAATGCTTCTATATATGAAGGATCTTTTATATTAATTCGGACTCCTTTTTTTAAATATTTTGTAATTGGTTGTGCTACCTTTGCATAGTCTTTAACAAATTTCCTATAATAACCTGTTATACCTAAAAAGCTCTTAATCTGTTTTTCCGTTTTTGGTAATTCTAATTCTTCTATTACTTTTATTTTATTTGGATTCGGTTTGATACCATCTTTTGTTAGAATATGTCCTAAAAATTCTGTTTCTTTTTTCAGAAAATTACATTTATCCATTTGTATTTTTAAATTTTTTGATTCTAAAACCTTGAAAATATCTCTAATTGATTGTATATGTTCCTGTAACGTTGTACTAAAGATTAGTATATCATCTAAGTATACCACGCATGTTTTGTTTATAAAGTCTCGTAAAATTTCGTTCATGAGTCGTTGAAAGGTTGCTGGTGCATTCTTTAACCCGAATGGCATTCTTGTAAATTCATACAAGCCATGAGGTGTTACGAACGCTGTTTTACACCTATCTTCCTCTTTGATTGTAATTTGATGATAACCTTTTGCTAAGTCTAGTGTAGTGAAATATTGGGCTCGTCCTAATTTATCTAAAATTGAATCAATGTTAGGAAGAGGATATTTATCATCTATAGTTACCTCATTTAACTTTCTATAATCAATTACTATCCTGTACTTTCTTTTCCCTGAGTTATCCATTTTCTTTGGAATTACTATTAAAGGGCTGGAATATCGAGAATTACTTTTCCTTATAATTCCTTGTTCCTCCATTTCTCTGATTTGTTTTCTAACTTCTTCTTCATGCTGGGGTGGATATCTACTTATATAATTTAGAATTTATTTGCTGTAGTAGTTTTTATTTCGTGTTGAATTTTCGTAGTACTTGTTAATTTTTCTCCTTCTTTAAATAAAAGGTTTTCGAATTTTTTCAATAATTTCGTAATTTCTCTAAACTCTTCTGCATTTAGATGATCTAATTTAATTTCTTTTAATTTCTCACTTGTTGCTTCTAGGGTACATATTTCACTGAAATTGAATGGTTTATTTAAGAATTCTGATTCTTTTTTATTTAGTGAAATTTTTCCATCTATTAGATTTATCATCGTGTTTAAATGGTTTAATAAATCAATTCCTATTATGAAATTATATTTCCTATTTTTTAAGGATGTCGATCTCCATCTTATGTACGCATTTTCAGGTAAATTGAATTCTTTTGGTGCTTCCGTATGCACTTCATGGGTAATTGTTTCCTTGCTTGTTACTGTTCTGATTGTTATATTATTTTTAAGTGGAATTTTTCGAAATTCGTTCAATTCAGAGTCCACTAAACTTATATTCGCTCCCGTATCTATTAGCGCAATGTATTTTTTATTTTTTATTGTTATTACTATTCGTGGTAAGCTCTCCGAGGCTTCCTTGTAAAAAAAATTGATTCATTAATTTCCCTATAATCTTCAAGTTCTCTATAGCTTTGCCTAGGCGTTTGCAAGCGATTTTGGCTGCTCCTGCTGCTAGGGTGTCCTGCCATTTGAGATTTCTCTTGATCGAATTCTATATTATCTACTTCCATAGGTTCTCCTCTATCTAGCCTTAATTGGTTTGAGTTTATATTTCTCCTCTCTCTACCTGAATTATTATCTTTATATGTTGGGAATCTTTGCCCATATTGGTGAGAATTATTATCTCGATTTCCTCTCTGTTGGAAATTTTGCCTAAAATTAGTTAGAATTGTTATCAACATTTCCTTTATTTTGTGAAAAAATTTGAACATTTTGTCTAACTTGACTTGGTCTATCATCTTTGTCTATATATTTCTCATTACTATTTTTATAGTATTTCTTATTGTTGTTGTATTGTCCGTACTGTCCATATGCTAGTTTGGTTTTTTCAAATTCTGGCCTAATACATGTATCCTCGTATCTTCTCTTTGTCATTATCTCTATAATATTATAAAGGTCATGTTCTTCGTAAATTTTGTCTAATAATGTCTCCTGTGTCATTTCTTTAATTGTGTTCACTAAAAGACTGTCCACGTTGCTCATGTCTATCCCTACATCGTCCTTATAATATATTCTAAGTTCATCAGCTTTGTATTTGATATTTTGTATAAGTATTGCTAACTCACTCACCGTGTTTGCCTTTATACTGCATATTCTTCTGTAGACTTCGTGGGGTTCCAGATCTGGTTTGTATCTTAATTTCAACGCCTTTTTGATGTCCGTTCAGTTGTCCGGGTGTGGAAGATTTATTATTACGTCCTTTGCCTCCCCTTGTATCGTTCTATAATATATTGCCCTAGTGGCTTCCTTTTTGACCTCTTCATCTCTTATATTTGACAGCATATATTCAATGCTGCTCATAAAGGAATTTATCGTTATTTCACCTTTTCCCGTGAATGTGGGTATATGCTGAATATTTTTTATGACTCGTTGTAGTTCATTTTCCTTGGTTGTTTGACTATGTTGGAGTTCGACATACGCTTGTCGAAGTTGCTCCAACTGTTGCTCTCTTCTACTCAGTTGTTCGATGAGCTCTACGTTAGGTATCTGAATCTGCTCCTGTTCCATTGTTCTGTTGTTGTCGAATATTTTTTGCCGCCTCGATGATGATGACTCCACGCTTTGGTTTTTTTTTTTTTCTTGTTCAATGCAAAGCTTGTTTTTTTTCAGTTATTAACGGTGAGTTAACGCCTATATTTAGATGGTCTTTTCCACTGCGAAAATAAAAAGGTTTTCTTTTTTTTTCGTTAATTTCGGTGGGTTAACGCCTTTTATTTAAGGTCGTTTTCACTGCGAAAAACAAAAGGTTTTCTCTTTTTCCGTTAATTTCGGTGAGTTAACGCCTTTTATTTCAGGTCGTTTTCACTGCGAAAAATTATTTTATTTTATTTTTGTTATATCCTGGAGGGTCTGGTCAACTTCCTGAGTTGGCTACAGATTCGCAGGATTTGTTTGGGTGTTATAGTTACGATTATCACTATCCTTGTAATTTTTTTTTTTCAAGGATTACCGACTGCGCCAATTATGTGTTGAGTCGCGGTGAACGGGTTTTTAAAAAAAGTCAAAAAAATCAAATTGTATTGCAACGAGGTGACGTTGATGGCGATCAAGAACAGACTGCTTTATTTAATAAAATTGACTTAAAATGAAGCTTATTCTAATTACAAATTGCTTATTAATAATATTAACTTACTTTTAACATGTTATTGCTGAATAAGCATACTTTTATTAATTTTGACAATTCTTAGGAATTTCACTTGTTAAATTATATTTTGCTTACTTTATTTGTTTAAGCAAATTGCAAAAGCCGGAAATGGTGTTATGTTGCAATTTGCTTTAACAGTTCATCGTATTTGTCAAATGCATTGTCAGGTGTTTTTACATATGTACTCGTACATGTAACTCGCGCGCACAGGCAATTAAATGCAATTGAAACCGAAAATTGTATATGTATACGGATGATATCCACGAAAATTGTTTTAAAAATGTTATTAAATAAACTTTACACTTTTCTTTGTTAAACTTTTATCACGCACTATTGTCCCTGCTCGGGCGCCATGAAAAATCTCAAGCTTTTTTGAGAAAACTGATTAATTGGGAATGCGTGAACCGAGTATACTTATGAAATTGCCTGTGCCGAGAAAAATAAAAATTGCGACCGCTCGCGAATGTTCTTCTTACACAATTGAATTCTTTATTTCAGGAATTTTATGACTTAGCCAAAACCTTAACCTAACGGCTTAAACTAACGGGACGCGTAAATATGTATTTATAAAAAAGGGGTAAGTAGAATTCAATTCGTTACATTATGGTAGAAAATTATGGTGAGTATATAAACAGTATTATTAGGGTGAGTATAATATAATATAAAATAAACTTCAACATTTTAATTTAAATATTTAATATAAAATTAATTCATATACATTCGTTTAGTATTATGTTTAAAAATAGTATTTATGTTTAAATGATGTCGCTTGACGCAACACCATTACTATACTTAGCAATTACAAGGTTTGTAATTTTCTACGGCCATTAAACTTGCTGGCTCATTTATTTGGGCCGTAGATGTACATATACACCCTGTAGATGCTGACAGTTGTTTTCTGATACAAGCATATTTATAGCCTGAGCAGGGTATATTAAGTTTGTCACGAAGTTTGTAACACCCAGAAGGAATCGTCGGAGACCCTACAAAGTATATATATAAATGATCAGTATGTCGAGCTGAGTCGATTTAGCCATGTCCGTCTGTCCGTCTGTCTGTCTGTATATATACGAACTAGTCCCTCAGTTTTTAAGATATCGTTTTGAAATTTTGCAAACGTCATTTTCTCTTCAAGAAGCTGCTCATTTGTCGGAATGGCCGATATCGGACCATTATAACATATAGCTGCCATACAAACTGAACAATCGGAATCAAATGCTTGTATGGAAAACTTTCACATTTGACAAGATATATTCACGAAATTTGGTATATATTAGGGGAATTCTCTTGCTCTTGAAAAACCCGGTGCACGGTGCAAGCATTGCAGATTTACAACGGCACAACAACAAACGCACGCAGAAAAATATTTGCAAGGGCTGTGAAATATGTCAGACCAAAACCCATGTATATTAGCGTGCAATGTCACGCAAAAATAAAATTGCAACCCTGTTGTAGTTGCCATTTTACATAAAGACATATTACGTCGTTAAATTGTTGAGAAAGGTAAACTTTAATTATATTTTATAATTTCTATATAAATTATAAAGTTATGTTACAGTTTTTTTTGTTAAAAATGTATGCAGAAGGTGCGCCAATTCACAATGGCCATGCACAATAGTCATTTACAATAAATTGACTGAATCAGTCGCTCATATATCACTAGATTCTGCAATGGGTGCTCTCGTGCCCTTGTATATTTCGGTGTAGTATTTTTGCAATCTGCAATCTTGCAAGAGCAAGAGAATACCCCTATTATTTTCTAAAGCAACAATGTAATCTCCGAAGGAATTGTTGAGATCGGTTAACTATAGCATATAGCTACCATACAAACCGAACGATCGGAATCAAGTTCTTATATGGACAACTTTCACATTTGACAAGATATTTTCACGAAATTTGGTACAGATTATTTTCTAAGGCAACAATGTACTCTCCGAAGGAATTGTTCAGATCGGCTTACTGTAGCATACAGCTTCCATACAAACTGGACACATAGTTACTAAAAGAAACACACCTGTGAAGGGTATTTAGCTTCGGTGCAACCGAAGTTAACGTTTTTTCTTGTTTTTACTAAATTTATTTTCCACGACAGTTTGGTGTCAATCTCCACCCCCAATTATTTAGCTGTGGGAGATAGAGTGAGTGCTGTACCGTTTAGTGCCGGAAGTTGAAACTGAGGTATTTTGCTTCTGTACACCGGAACAGAAAGCAAAAAATGTTGTTTATCAAGTTGCGTTACTGTGAAAATGAAATGATACATTTAACTTTCTTTTCATTTCAAAACAGACAATTTCACGCAGGACAACGGCTGCGGGGTCAGCTAGTGTATATATAACTATAATTGATCAGGATGATGAAACGAGTTGAAATCCATGTGAACGGACATATTTAGGTAAAATAACATACCTCCAGCTTACTTACCTACTTGACTAATTTCGATCAAGTTTAGTAAAGAACATAATCGTGACGATTCTATGTCACATGGCGAAAATGGGCGCAAGCGAGCTACAACCACGCCTACTTCGCATCTAACAAAATCTGAAATTCCATTTGATTTTTTCCTTTTCCAGTACCCAAATCAAGCCACAATACATATACTTGGATTCAACGCAGCAAAAAAATTGTCAAAACTCTAAGTGTTTTTGTCTGAATTTGGACCACAGTGCGTATGGCTTCTTCTTTACTGGCGTAGACACCGCTTACGCGATTATAGCCGAGTCAACAACAGCGCGCCAGTCGTTTCTTCTCTTCGCTACGTGGCGCCAATTGGATATTCCAAGCGAGGTCAGGTCCTTCTCCACTTAGTCCTTCCACCGGAGTGGAGGTCTTCCTCTTCCTCTGCTTCTCGCGAAGGATACTTTCAGAGCTGGAGTGTTTTCATCCATCCGGACAACATGACCTAGCCAGCGTAGCCGCTGTCTTTTAATTCGCTGAACTATGTCAATGTCGTCGTATATCTCGTACAGCTCATCGTTCCATCGAATGCGATATTCGCCGTGGCCAACGCGCAAAGGACCATAAATTTTTCGCAGAACTTTTCTCTCGAAAACTCGCAAAGTCGACTCATCGGTTGTTGTCATCGTCCAAGCCTCTGCACCATATAGCAGCGTCTTATAGAGTTTGGCTTTTGTTCGTCGAGAGAGGACTTTACTTTTCAATTGCTTACTTAGTCCAAAGTAGCACCTGTTGGCAAGAGTAATCCTGCGTTCGATTTCTAGACTGACATTGTTGGTGTTGTTTACGCTGGTTCCAAGATAGACGAAATTATCTACAACTTCAAAGTTATGACTGTCAACAGTGACGTGGGAGCCAAGTCGCGAGTGCGACGACTGTTTGTTTGATAACAGGAGATATTTCGTCTTGCCCTCGTTCACTGCCAGACCCATTTGCGTTGCTTCTTTATCCATTCTGGAGAAAGCAGAACTAACGGCGCGGGTGTTGAGTCCGATGATATTAATATCATCGGCATACGCCAGCAGTTGTACACTCTTATAGAAGATGGTACCTTCTCTGTTGAGTTCTGCAGCTCGAACTATTTTCTCCTGAAGCAGATTGAAAAAGTCGCACGATAAGGAATCGCCTTGTCTGAAATCTCGTTTGGTATCGAACGGCTCGGAGAGGTCCTTCCCGATTCTGACGGAGCTTTTCGTGTTGCTCAACATCAGTTTGCACAGCCGTATTAGTTTTTCGGGGATACCAAATTCAGACATCGCGGCATAAAGCCAGGTCCTTTTCGTGCTATCGAAAGCAGCTTTGAAATCGACGAGGAGGTGGTGTGTGTCGATTCTTCTTTTGAAGGTCTTTTCCAAGATTTGGCGCATGGTGGATATCTGGTCGATTGTTGATTTGCCAGGACTAAAGCCACACTGATAAGGTCCAATCAGTTTGTTGACGGTGGGCTTTAATCTTTCACACAATACGCTCGATAGAACCTTATATGCGATGTTGAGGAGGCTAATCCCACGGTAGTTGGGCAGATTGTGGGGTCTCCTTTTTTATGGATTGGGCAGATCACACTTAGATTCCAATCGTTGGGCATGCTTTCGTCCGACCATATTTTACAAAGAAGCTGATGCATCCTTCCTATCAGTTCTTCGCTGCCGTGTTTGAATAGCTCGGCCGGACAATTGCTATTCGAACTTCATCATGGGTTCGCCTTCTCCTGGTGTTGTGCGTTCACTGCCATTCAGTAGGCTGGAGAAGTGTTCCCTCCATAATCTAAGTATGCTCTGGTCATCGGTGGCTAGATCACCTTTGGGGGTTCTACGAGAGTATGCTCCGGTCTTGAAGCCTTCTGTATGACGTCGCATTTTTTCGTAGAATTTTCGAGCATTACCCCTGTCGGCCAGCTTATCAAGCTCTTCGTACTCACGCATTTCGGCCTCTTTCTTCTTCTGTCTGCAAATGCGTCTCGCTTCCCTCTTCAACTCTCGGTATCTGTCCCATCCCGCACGTGTTGTGGTCGATCGTAACGTTGCGAGGTAGGCAGCCTGTTTTCTCTCCGCTGCGACACGGCACTCCTCGTCGTACCAGCTGTTCTTTTGCACTTTCCGAAAACCAATGGTTTCGGTTGTAGCTGTACGTAAGAAGCTTAAAATGCCGTCCCACAGTTCCCTTATACCGAGTTGTTGACGAGTGCTCTCAGAGAGCAGGAGTGCAAGCCGAGTAGAAAATCGATCGGCTGTCTGTTGTGATTGCAGCTTCTCGACGTCGAACCTTCCTTGTGTTTGTTAGGGTTTTTGCTGCACAGAGGCGGGTGCGAATCTTAGCTGCAACAAAATGGTGGTCCGAGTCGATGTTGGGACCTCGGAGCGCACGCACATCTAAAACACTGGAGACGTGTCTTCCGTCTATCACAACATGATCGATCTGGTTGGTAGTTTTTCGACAGCCAGGTAGCTTGATGAATCTTCTTATGCTGGAATCTAGTACTACAGATAACCATATTTCGGGGCCCGGCGAAGTCGATCAGCCTCAACCCATTTGGGGATGTTTCCTCGTGGATACCTTCTTTGCCCACCCTGGCGTTGAAGTCGCCAAGCACGATTTTAACATCGTGGTGGGGCCATCTCACATAAGCGCGCTCCAAGAACTCATAAAAGAATCGTTTCTGGCCACTCCCAAGTGAATGGCAATCAGAGAACTTTCCTCACTTGCGTGAACTTCTACACATGACTCCATCCTCCGAATTCACCGCACTAAAAAAGATAAACATAAAGCAGTGGAGATGGAAACGCAGTGGGAATATGAGGTCTAAACGACAAGATGGAATTGAAAATAATTTTTATCTGAGCTGATGGTAGTCAAAGGGTAAGGCAGAGAAATAGAGAACGCCTTTCAGATGAATGTGTGTTGAGTATTTTAAAGCATTCTGCATACAAATTGATCTAGGAAGCGGTCACAAGTCAAAGTTTGCAGAAAAGTTAAAAACAAAATCATTTTGGAAAGAGTTGCTCGAACTATGAAGGTGTTATGGGAAATCACCGCAAACGTTCATCACGTTGGAAGTGCCTTTACTATCAATAATTTAATACTACATTTCGATCTAATATAATTATTGTGTAATCCACTTCTTTATGCGACATCTGGTCTTGCGATATTTGCTACGCCGCACATAACATCCTCGCAGCACTCATCGCACAAAATCCACACACAACATACCAAAAGGTCACACAACCCAATGCAACACAACATGTCATCCACACAACCACAGCTACACATCATACCAACTACACTACGAGGTGTGTTCAAAAAGTATCGCGAATCGTAACTGACAGTTTTCTTCGATTGCAGGGGCATGGTGCATCATGAGTTCTTGCCACAAGGAAGAACGGTCAATAAGGAATATTATCTGCAAGTTATGCGCAATTTGCGCGAAGCAATCCGCCAGAAACGCCCGGATTTGTGGAAGAACAAAAATTGGCTTTTGCACCACGATAACGCCCCTGCTCACACACATCGTTGCTTGTGCGCGACTTTTTGGCCAAAAACAACACACTAATGATGTCGCAGCCACCGTATTCCCCAGATCTGGCCCCCTGTGACTTTTTCTTGTTACCTAAACTGAAGAGGCCCATGAAAGGACGACGTTACGCTTCTCTTTACGAGATAAAGACGGCATCGAAGGAGGAGCTGAAGAAGTTAAAAAATATGATTTTTTGAAGTGCTTCGAAGATTGGAAAAAACGTTGGCACAAGTGTATAATATCTCAGGGGGATTACTTTGAAGGGGACAAAATAGATATTCATGAATAAATTAATAATTTTTGAAAAAAAACACAAAATTCGCGATACTTTTTGAACACACCTCGTACACACCAACACTTCGCTTTTTTCACCACCCACAGCCGATACAAAAGGTTTGGTCAAATCGGAATGAGCGCTTTTTTCCGTTTTACCCGTGACCTCTAAGGTTTTCGCCATCTACTATATACTTTCGTCAACGCAACGCTGCAGAAAATTTTAAATAATACGAATAAAATTTTGTAAACAAATTAAGTGAATAGTGTGAATATTAAAACAAGAAAAAACGTTAACTTCGGTTGCACCGAAGCTAAATACCCTTCACAGGTGCATTTCTGTTAGTAACTATGTGTTCAGTTTGTATGAAAGCTATATGCTATAGCAATCCGATCTGAACAATTTCTTCGGAGATTACATTGTTGGCTTAAAAAATAATCTATACCAAATTTCGTGAATATATCTCGTCAAATGTGAAAGTTTTCCATACAAGAACTTTATTCCGATCGCTCAGTTTGTATGGTAGCTATATGCTATAGTTAACCGATCTGAACAATTTTCTCGGAGATTACATTTTTGCCCTAGAAAATAATCTTCACCAAATTTGGTGAAGATACATTGTCAAATGTGAAAGTTTTCCATATAAGAACTTGAATCCGATCGTTCAGTTTATATGGCAGCTATATGTAATAGTGGTCCGATATCGGCCGTTCCGACAAATGAGCAGCTTCTTGAAGAGAAAATGACATTTGCAAAATTTTAAAATTATATGTTAAAAACTGACTAGTTCGTATATATACAGACAGACGGACGGACAGACAGACAGACGGACATGACTAAATCGACTCAGCTCGACATACTGATCACTTATATATATACTTTATAGGGTCTCCAACGCTTTCTTCTGGGTGTTACAAACTTCGTGACACACTTAACATACCCTGTTCAGGGTATAAAAAAGGAAATAAAATGTATTCATTTGAAGTTAACGTACTTATTTCCATTATTGCAAAAATTTGCGAATTAAAAATTCTAGGTGCAAGTGCAAGTGCAACAAGTGAGAATTTCACCGACGTCAGGGTGAACCAAAAACTTACAATTAAACACACTTTACAATAAAAAATGATTCTAAATAACTGTAATTAATTAGCTATTTGGCAGAATAAATTTTTAGAATATATAAAAATAAATTGTCCCAAATTCAAACGTTATTTAATTTACAAAATACTTGCTATATAGCACTTAACTGTATATCGTCACCTTAAATGAAAAATAACGTATCATCAAAAAAATCGAAACTGAGTGTCTTTTTGATTACGCTTCACTACTTCAAATTATATATATAATACAGGTATCCCTCGAATAGCACGGTACTTGAGTTGCACGAAATCTCGAATAGCACGGTTAAAAATTGCGACAACCCTCGAATAACACGGGGTTCGAATTACACGAAGCCGCGAAAATTCCTGTTAAAAATTTAAATTTAAGGATCCTCTACCTATTCGAGGAAAAACAAATCAATCTTTGGAGAGTGACAGTGGTTGAACATATGTAATTTAAAAATTATTGCGTTTATAAAATTTTACCTTTTAAATTTTTAAGTTTCACTTTTCTAAATTGAATGAATTTTGTTATTTTTGTATAACTGAAATTTTATAACTAAAAATAAAAAAAAAAATTGTTCTTATTTTTCATGTTTTCTTAATTAATCTTTGGAACCAAATGTACAAATTTGTATGGATCTCGAGTTTCGAGTTGCACGGTTTTAAATAGCACGGAATGGTATCTCCAAAATTGTATGATTTATTAGTATCAAATAACATGATTTCGAATAACACGGAACCAATTAACCGTGTTATTCGAGGGATACCTGTATTACCTGTGCTCTACTGTTTCTGGTTCTGCGGTCATATATAAACCAGTCTTAACCAATATTAATATTTTGTTTCACTCATGTTCGATTTTATTTCGTGTTTCATTCATGCCACTGTAAATTTCTGAAAATGTTGTTACGTTAATTTGCATTTCAGGTGACGATATACAGTATAACCGTATACGAATATTTCGCGGCTTTTCAAGAGAATTAGCGCTCAGCATCTTCAAGTACATGCATATATATAGTACATATGCATACGCTCTCATTAAATAACCATGCACTCTGTACACGTCATCGTATCGCGTTACACCTGGGCATAGCAGCGGATAGATGTAAACATAATAAGTGTAAAATATAACGCAAAGATAGCGTACAGAGAACGTATAATATAGAGAAGGTTCAATTGCGGACAGGCGTGTGAACTGTCATATGCTGTTTACAATGCTTACGATACGACACGACAGAACAACAGTGAACTGAAAATGGCGTCGCGCATCTTACTACATGAACATTCGTAAGAATGCAGCAACATAACAATGGCCGGCATGTACACAAGACAACACAGTTGTCCATTTTGCATGTACACAATTCCGTTGTGGCCATACTAATACCTGCACTTCAATGAAATTTTAATATTTTGTTCAAAGTAAAATTTTTTATGCAAAAAATATGTAAATAGGTAAATTTATTTGTTTTAAATTATCAATTAACGTGAAGTTTGTAAGAGCTGTGAATAATTTTACATTTTACATATTAGTGGCATCACCACTCTTCCTCATCTCTCTATCTTCCATTCTACTGTCAACTCTACTGTCGTTGGCAAATATAAGAGAATATTGAAGTTAGCGAGAACGACAACCGTCGGCCTAGTCGTGTCGTCGTCAAAATAACAGTGTCCATAAGAACGTGTGTATTTTAATATTTGACAGATGTCCTTTTTCGTCTGTCGTCGTATTGTGCTCAGCACGTCAAGAGCTAACAAAATCCTATTAGTGGATTTCACAACTATTGGCTGAGAAGGAGAAATTTTAACAGTGCTGAGCGAACAGAGCTGAGTATTCAATGAAAATTATGCTCAGAAATATACATTGTTATTACAGACGTATGTTGCTCTTTTGCTTATATTTTTATACATACGTTTACATGCAATCATATCAATTGATATGATTATCATTTTGCGTATTTTCTGAATACATGCAAAACTGATAACACTCTAATTAAATTATGCTATTTTCAAAACTATATTTGTAGTTAATGTGCGAATAAGAGTTATTTATAAAATATTTATAATGTTTGATAATATTACATAATTTCATACAAATGTGTATGATTATGGTTGTATATACATAGCATATGTGTATGTACATACATATGTATATGAGATACCCTAAAACACTTAATATTATATATTACAACAATATTATATGTACATCACATTTCATCATTTAAATTTTCATATGCATCTACATAGATATTAGCACATACATATGTAGTTACATACATACTTATGTAGGTAGAATTCAAATTCAAATCGTAATAAAGAAGGATAAATTAATTATTATTAGTAAAATACCACGGGAAGTAGGACTTCCGATACAAAGTGCTTGAAAAAGTAGCATACGATTCAAAGCAGATCCTGAAAAAGCGGACAGCGCCGAATCCAACAAAAACGAAACAACAGTAATCTGAGAAAGAAGATTTCATGTTTACACCTCGATCAAACAGCAAGAAAGCAGCCTTTGACGACAACAAAAATATACTCCAACTAGAAGCAAAAGCTATTAAGATGACTGAAGCAGCAGCACTCAAAGCACACATTGATGTCCTTACGACTCAACTCAATTCGTTAAAAATCGACTACGATGCATTAAGGACACAGTCACAGTTTTCGATGAACACGGTACCAACTATGCCTGCTCTAAAACCACAAATCACACAAGCAAGCCAAATAAGCACAGACATTTTTAAATGCCTACCAACATTTGACGGAGCAGAAGGCGAATATAACCTTTGGCGCACCCAGGTGTGGACACAGATGGAGAATATAAAAGAATTTATATACAGCCCTGAGTATTACAATTGCGTATGCATAATCAGAGCAAAAATAATAGGAGCTGCTTCTAAAGTTCTATCAGTTAATGGAACGACCACTTCATGTCCTGAAAGAAATAATGATGAAAAAAAAGCAAGGAAGTAAAACTCTCACCGAATTCCACGACGAAATACATCAAGCCTTAACATTGATTCCACAAAAAATAGAAACAATGGAAAATAATAAGCGAGCTGGAAGATTAGCAGACGTGAGTGATGACGCCATCCGCACATTTATTATGGGACTCCGGAGCAACTACACCAGAGGTATACTTTATTCAAATAAACCAAAGAGCCTTGATGAAGCATATGCGATTGCTTGCACCATCTACCATGATAATCAGGATTTACGCTTCGAGAGCACTGTTCCCCGTTGATATGATTCGAGACATGAAGATCAGACCACCTTTTATCACCAAAGGAATAATCATCAACTGAGACCAGCATATCGCGTTAATCCTCAACGGCAACCAACGTATGAAGAGAGAAGGAAACATAATTCTGGTAGCTACATCCAGCGAAATGGCCAACAACAATCAAAACCTATACCAATGGAAGTGGACTTTTCACACCAATACGCCTCACCAACAAAATCCATTTAAAAGGGAGAGAAACGTAACATCCCAAAACTTTAACCACAATAAATTACAGCGTATCAACCAAACCGAACAAGCTGACATAGAATCTGTGAACATCTCTAACTGCGAGGAAAATTTTGAATCTGGCAGTAATTTTTTAGGCGAATAAACGGGTTGCCATGCATCCAGACGAAATGCGGACTAACAGGCACACCCGTTACTTTACTAGTGTACACTGCATCCACAAAAAACTACATTAGTAAGAACTGTAACATAGGTAAGTCAGTATCAATAAAACCATTTAGAACAAGAACTCTACTTGGCTATTCGGTTATACATTCAAAAAAAGTGATCACAATGTACGGGCATCACTTAGTATTCTTTGAAATAAGCGAATTAAAAGAATTCGACATAATCTTAGGTGAACAGTGTCTCAGATTAATTAAGGGAGAGATTAACCTCTTTGATTATAGTTTAAAGTACCAGAAGAAAGTAGTAGTATAATTAATTATACTGTAGATAATGCCAAGTATGAGGAGGAAATTAAGGAAATAATGAAAGCAAATGAAAATATTAGTGACACCCTACCCTTCACAACTACTATCCAAGCTACAATTAGGACGCAAACAGAAGATCCTATTTGGACAAAACAATACCCTTACCCCGTGGCAGACCATGACTTCGTCAATAAAGAAATAGATAGGCTTTTAGAAAATGGAATAATTCAGCCGAGTAAAAGTCCGTACAATTCCCCTATTTGGACTGTTCCAAAGAAAGAATTAGACGGAAATGATAGACCTAAACGAGAATGGTCCGGGACTCTAAGGAGTACCTAGGCCACATAATTAAACATAACAGAGTAACGGTGGATCCAAGAAAGATTCAAGCTATAAAAGAGTATCCAATGCCAAAAACCTTAAAAGAACTCAGATCATTTTTAGGTTTGGCTAGCTACTATAGGAAATTTGTAAAAAACTTCGCACAAATCACTAAACCACTAACTGTACACCTACGAGGTGACTCAGGAATGATTTCAAAAAATCAAAGTGCGCGAGTAGAAGTAAAGCTCGATGAAGCGGCAATTACTGCCATAGAAAAAATAAAAGATGCTCTGCAAGAACAGGTAGAACTTTATCAGCCGGACTTTACCAAACCATTTGAACTAACTACCGATGCCAGTAACAAAGCAATTGGAGCAGTTTTCTCCCAATTTCGCCAACCTATTGCTTTTATTTCTCGAACGTTAACCGACACTGAAAAAAATTACAGCACAAACTTCTTGCAATCGTGTGGGCGCTACAGAAGCTCCGCAATTTTTTATACGGCATCACTGATTTAACCATTTATACTGACCACCAATCACCCATTCATTCTATTTCGGAAAAAAACCCGAACACCAAATTAAAAAGGTGGAAGAATTTTATTGAGGAATTTAGTCCCAAACTTGTCTACAAACCTTATCACCAAAATGTAGTAGCTGACGCACTTTCCCGTCAACAAATCAACAATACAACAGATTGTTCTCAACATTCAGCACAGAGCTCTCCAACTGACCAAATAAAGAGGGTGAAACAACCTTTGAACTCATTCAAAAATCAAATAATACCCATTCTAGATCCCACAAAAGAGGCAATTGACTCCCAAACCCCTTTTCCATGTAGGACGCGTCACACATTTTATTACAAAAATAAGCAAAATGTTTTAACAAAACTACAACAAGTAGCTAACCCCAATGTAACTAACGCACTAAGAATAGATGAAGAGTTAATATTCCACTTTAAGGATGATATTATTTCCCACTTTCCCAATTGTACCTTTGTGATAGCACCAAACTTACTAATTGACATTACTAACCAAAACGAACAATTAGAATTAGCAGAAAAAACACACAGACCGAAATTATAAAAACAATGTGCAAGAAAGAAGCGATAGACTGTCAAATTTGTTTGACAAACATATACGAACGACAACCAAACAGACAACCTATTGGAAAAACACCAATACCAACAAAAACTGGAGAATATATACCAAGCAGATTGAAAAGCGAGATCTCCTGAAAGGAGGAATGAAGGAGTCCTCCTATTGACCTCTTTTAGGAGCAGTAAGGGAGATTTTTTAATTTTGTTCTTATATTGTGTTTTTTTTTTATATTTTATTTTAGTGTTGACCTCCTTTTGTCATCTTTTAGGAGCAAAAAAGGAGATTTTATACTTCTATTGTGATTTTTTTTTTACTTCATTTTAGTATTGATCTCCTTTTGTCCTCCTTTAGGAGCAAATAAAGGAGATTTTTTAATTTTTCGTAGCTTAAAAATCGTACTTTTGATTCAAAAATTACAATTTAGCGGGAAATAATAACTGTTAATTTTTGTCTTCAAGCAATTGTTCATTTCAACTGTGTTTTTTAAAGCGTGCAGACGTAAGTAAGTTTTATATCTATTGAGTACTCGTATTAAATATTTTAAATTGATAATAAAATGTACTCTAAAAGGCATTTAAAACGCCTAGTGAATAAAAAATTAAATAATTTATATAAAAAACAAAATAATAATACACAAAATGAAAATGATGTGGAAAGTGGTAATGAAATTGAAAGTGGTACAGGCTCGAAAGAAGTGATAGAAGATTTTTGTTTGCCAGCTGAACCACTTTCAAAACAGTTAGCTATTCGGGCAACTGAAAATCGAATATCAAGGGCCGCATGTAATAGTCTTCTTGCAATTTTAAATTCACAAAATTTAAATGTGCCTATATCAAAAAATAAGCTCTTACAATCTTTTCAACCAGATGATACTAATGTAATAGCCATGCCGCCTGGAGAATATTTTCACTTTGGCTTAGAAAATGCATTAAAAATGAAATAAAACACGATAATTCTGTAGGTGAAACAATTGTATTTGATGTTTTTTACGATGGTTTGCCACTTTACAAAAGTTCTGCGAAAACTCTTTGGCCAATATTGGGAGCAATTTCAAATTGTGAATCACAACCATTTTTAATTGGCAGTTTTATTGGTTGTTCAAAACCACAGGAAGTTGAAAAATATTTGGAGAAATTTTTGGACGAGTACTCTGAGCTTAATAAAAATGGGATGCTCTATGGCGGTAAATTTTATAAAATCAAAATAGGAGCTATCATATGTGATGCTCCAGCCAAAGCTTTTTTAAGTGGCATATACGTGTTCATATGAATGTTCCAAATGTGAGCAAAAAGCTGTGAGAATAAATAAACGTCTCTCATATTCTTTAACTTTTGGCGTCTTAAGAACTGACCAAAGTTTCGCCGAACGAACCACAAAAAACTTCCATTTAGCAAGATTTCATACTACTGCACATCCATTGGAAAATTGTGGCGTAAACATGATTACACAGTTCCCTTTGGATGTGATGCATTTATTCGATTTAGGAGTGGTTAAAAAAAATTTACTTTTAATATGGAAAGGTAAACCGATAAAAAAAAAAATAAAAAAATGCCTAAACAGTAATTTACTTAATGAAAAAATTGGAATTGTTCGAAAATATACGCCAAAAGAGTTTAATCGGAAGTTGAGGCCATTTGAAGAGATGCCACGTTGGAAAGCTTCAGAATTTCGACAAATAATATTGTATACAGGTTTGTTAAGAAATGTTATTGAAGCTGATCTTTATGAGCATTTTTTGATTTTAATGACAGCATATAGATTCATATCCTCTCCAAGAATGTGCGAAAGTAATTTAGCCTGTGTCCAGAAGCTTTTAGAGGCTTATGTTGAAGATTTTGCCAATTTATACGGCAAAGATCGAGTCAGTTATAATGTTCATAACTTGCTCCATATATCGCAGTGTGTAAAGGACTTTGGATGTGCTTCTAGCTTCTCTGGATATAAATTTGAAAGTTTTTTACAAATTTTGAAAAAGGACTGCCGGAAATCTCAATATATTGCTCAACAGTTGAATAATCGCATTACAGAGCGAAATTTTATTCCTAGGAAGAAAAAAAAAATTGTCCACTGGGCAAAAAAGTTAGTAATATTTATAATAAATACCAGTTCGGTAATTTTTTTTTAAGCAATAAAGTCCCAGATTGCTATTGCATGACGCAGGAATTAAATGTTTTTAAAATAATTGGGTTGGAGGTAAATATTTTAACTATGCAACAAGTTCATTTACTTATCCAGTAGACTCAAAAAGTGCGTTAGGGATATCGAAAGCATCTGTTTTAGCTGATTTAGAGCACAATATACCCCTCGAAATAATTTACTGCAAGCTTTTTGCAATTGCTGAAGACGATCACTTTCATTTTGTTCCCATTTTGCATCATTGTTACTTAATTAATATATAATAAAAACTATTATATAATCTCGTAAAATAATATAATATTATACACTTAATTATAGATAAATAAAATGGCGTCACAAAATAACTTTTTATTCAATTCTCTCGGTAAGTTTATCTCTTGCAAATATTTTTTCATAACTCTTTAGCACATTTTTTTCCTAGAATGCGGAAGTTCTTCAATTTTAAGTGGAGAAAATATCAATGTGTCCACCAATACTTCCCGAAACACCTCCTCCTGGCAGAAAAACATGGAACAAAGAATGCGGAAGCTAGAGGAAATATCGGCGCACAACACTATACTCCTGGAGCGGATTATTGACATATTGCAACCGAAGAAGATTGAACTAATGATATTTCCTATTAAAAACATTAATGATTTAGCATCTACAGAGTCGTTGCTTTTGAAAGCAAAAATTTTCAAAGAGACCCCTATCAAAAATTTTGGATGAAGTGATTGCGGAGTCCCTGCTCTTAAAATTGAATTGGGATGGAGCCAAAAAAAAAGTTGCATTGAAGAATTATGCACTTTTCAGTAAATTTCTTTACGGTAATACATAATTTCAATTCATGTCATCTATTTTTTTAACAAGTTTAATTTTTAGAGGCCTTAAAAGATGATTACTCATACCCTGATTTTGAGGCAAAGATCAAAAAGGCGTTTCTCAAATGTAAGGCTCAGTTCTACAGGAACACTTATAACATAAAAAAAATTAAATAGATTTTATGTACATTAATTTAATTAAAAAACTTTAATAAAAAATAAAATTATAAAAATTTGTTTTTGTTAAAATAACTGCAGGTTGAAAGTAATATAGGATTAATCATAGAGATCTCCTTTAGGATTAATCATAGAGATCTCCTATAGTAGTAATCATAGAGATCTCCTTTAGGATTAATCACAGAGATCTCCTATAGTAGTAATCATAGAGATCTCCTATATCAGTAATCATAGAGATCTCCTATAGGAGTAATCATAGAGATCTCCTATAGCAGTAATCATAGAGATCTCCATTAGGAGGTTAAAAGGAGTACTCGCGTTCCAATGACATGCAATCTTAAAAAGGAGTATACAATTTTACGTGTATTTACACATGAGTATTAGGAGTAATAGGCAGTATAGGATATCTCCTAAAGGATTAATCCAGGAAATCTCAAACGATCATCCTAAAATCTGCTGGGTACAGATGGACATATTTCACATGAATAGTTGTATGTATATAAGCTCTACCGACAAATATTCGAAGTATTGCTATCTCCGAAAAATTCATACTAAAGCAAACTGTCACGAACATATTGAAGAAATACTTACACAAGTGTATCCAAATGCAAAACATCTAATGACTGATAACGAAAATGTATTTATCAGCAACATGGCAAAGGCCGTTTATACTCGACTACATATACAACATACTGCCACACCATTAAATCACTCGACAACTAACGCTCAAGTAGAACGGTTGCACAGTACGTTGATTGAAATCAGTACGAGTTTAGCTAGTGAAAATAATACGACTCCAGGTGAAGAACTTTTTAACGCCATCCGACAATATAATTCTACAATTTACTTGTCTACAGGACTCAAACCTGAAGTAGTTTTCTTTAATCGCGAAAAGTATCCCGAGATTAAAGAAATCCTTCAGAACAATCAGGAGAAGCTATTGCTATACCACAACAAAGGACGAAGAAACATCACCTATAAACCAGGAGATATTATATATTCCAAAACAGATCGTAGGAATAAAATTGCTAAACGATATAATCAGCACAAAGTTAAGGAAGATCGCGGGGACACGATCCTTACAACGAGAGGGAAAATTATTCATAAAGACAACATCCGCAAACAAGCCACACAATGCGATCCGAGACGGTATTAATTAATCTATTTTTATTATTTGTTATATCCCATTCTGATCTAATCACAGATCTTAAATTCAAGAAGTATGTTTTAACAGAGACCGATCCAGTCTACCTATTTGAAAATACGTCTTATCTGTACCATGTAGCAAATTTGTCAATTATCCTAGGTCCATACGAGAGTATCATGAAATCCAAATACGTTGCAGGAAAAAAAGAAGAAATAATTCTTACACAGCTTATACCTCCTAATCGTAGACTCAAACGCTCATTAAACTTTTTAGGTTCTATTCTCAAGCTTGTCACCGGTACTCCTGACCATCACGACCTTATAGAGATCAAGACAGGACTCAATCAGTTGATAGAAAACAATAATCAACAACGGAAGATTAACAGTCAATTTGAAAAAAATACTAGAAACACTAGACCCAAAGTCAATTACTGAAGAATTAATTATTACAGAAGTTTACAAGGAATTAGAAACAATCACGAATACCATTTTGCTAAAACAGGAAACTTTTATTCTGCTACTCTAAACCTCAAAGACATTCAAGAAATTGCCTCCATAGAAGATTTTAACAGACCCATAATTAATATTCTGATATTCATGTATGCATGTACAAAGATGCTATAATTACAATATACAAATATCCCGTAATAAATAACCGCTGTAAATTATATAACTTAATACCTTTAGCATACAAACACGGTAAAGTCCGATTCGACTCTCAAGTTGCAAAATGTGAAGCGAATTTCAAAAGAACTTCCAAATGTAAAAATTATCTGGGTGTTTGTGCGATTAGAAAGATTAATCGTAATTTTCCCTTTGGGTTTGGATTTGTAGCGTACATAACATATGACTAAAATTACAATTATTATAATAACTAATATAAGCGATATGTGTCCGCTGTGATTTTTTAGATTTAATTCCTTTAAATTATAATCATTATGACTTATTGTATTGATGTGCTCGTTAATTTGTTCGACATCTTTGTTATTGTTGATGCGGTCAATCTGAAGCGGCACTATTTTGTCTTCTGTAATATCATGTATTACTGATATAATTGGATCTTGCGTTAAGCTGATTGTATTTTGCGTTGTAAATATTTGATGACTTGAAAATGTGATGCCTTCGTATCGGGCTGTGCAACCAGCTTCAATGGAAAGAACGCCTTGTGCTGGGATTTCTATTATTTCTCTTTTACCTCCTAGACAGTCGACGTGCAATGTAGATCCTTTGAATACTTTGAAAATCCACGTGTTATCTGGATTCAGCTCCGCCCAGAACGGTGTCTTCTTTGTCTCTTCATACTGACAGTCTGCATGGCTAGTGTTGAATAGTGCTGAAAGCTCGCAAGTTTGGTCTAATGCAGGCTGCCATGGTGTTTTTCCTTTACAGATAAGGTGTTTGTTTAGGCTTCTTGTACACTTATTTAGCTGAGCTTGGGATATAAAAAAATACGAATTAAGCCTAAAGTTATAAATTAAAAATTCATTTCTTAATTTCGCTTTTACAACACGTCCTTTATATTCGGAAGGAATGGCTATCAATTTGAAAACTTCCGATGACTCACTCAGCATCAATGGTATCTCTCCTTTAATTATTAATTTTTGGTCAATAATAATACCTCTACTTGGGATTTGGTAATATACTATGATCTTCGCGCATATTTTGAACAGATGAATGTAATACCGAATTGCTTGTCTAGAATAAAAGATCAGTGTCATCTCTTAACTCAGTTCGAAGAAGCATGTAATGTCATATCATTATCTCTTGAAAGGCGCCTTGAAGCAATAACGCACAATCACAATTTGATTGTATATAACAAGAGACAAAAAAGAGCACCTTTAGAATGGGTTGGTTCCATTTACAATATGCTATTTGGGTTGATGGATGCCGATGACCAAGCCCAAATTGAATCTAACCTTAAAGCTCTACTCAGCAACCGAAGACATTTAAAAGAAGGTTTCAAGGCGCAAATTTCTGTAATCAATTCGACAGCAAATATTATCAACAAGAATATATATGAAGTAAATGAGCAATTTACAAAACTTCAAACTCAAATTAATAAGTATCATTCTGAGATAATAAAAAAATCGAGATAAAATGGCTTATCAATTTCAAATGCTGGTAACACAAATTAACAAAGATCCATAACTGAATTACTAATCGATTTGAATCATGGAAGAATTAATCCAGCTCTTTTAACTCCCTTACAACTGAGTGAAGAACTGATGCTCATTAAAGAAAAATTACCAGTAAAACTTCAAATTCCTGGACACCAAAGCGACAGTCAATTACGTGATGTTTATAACCTCATGGAAGCAAGAGGTATTATTATTGACCAAAAATTAATAATTAAAGGAGAGATACCATTGATGCAGAGTGAGTCATCGGAAGTTTTCAAATTGATAGCCATTCCTTCCGAACATATAGGACGTGTTGTAAAAGCGAAATTAAGAAATGAATTTTTAATTTATAACTTTAGGCTTAATTCGTATTTTTTTATATCCCAAGCTCAGCTAAATAAGTGTACAAGAAGCCTAAACAAACACCTTATCTGTAAAGGAAAAACACCATGGCAGCCTGCATTAGACCAAACTTGCGAGCTTTCAGCACTATTCAACACTCGCCATGCAGACTGTCAGTATGAAGAGACAAAGAAGACACCGTTCTGGGCGGAGCTTAATCCAGATAACACGTGGATTTTCAAAGTATTCAAAGGATCTACATTGCACGTCGACTGTCTAGGAGGTAAAAGAGAAATAATAGAAATCCCAGCACAAGGCGTTCTTTCCATTGAAGCTGGTTGCACAGCCCGATACGAAGGCATCACATTTTCAAGTCATCAAATATTTACAACGCAAAATACAATCAGCTTAACGCAAGATCCAATTATATCAGTAATACATGATATTACAGAAGACAAAATAGTGCTGCTCAGATTGACCGCATCAACAATAACAAAGATGTCGAACAAATTAAGGAGCAGATCAATAGAATAAGTAATAATGATTTTAATTTAAAGGATTTAAATCTAAAAAATCACGGCGGACACATATCGCTTATATTAGTTATTATAATAATTGTAATTTTAGTCATATGTTATGTACGCTACAAATCCAAACCAATCGCACAAACACATAATTTGTAATTAATTGTATAAATGTAATCAAAATAATAATTATTATTATATTATTGTAACCACATTTTTTGGCCCTCGGCAGTATGTTCAAATTACTTGAACAATAGTATACAGTCCACTATGTATCAATTGACTGCATACAAAAATGCAGCAAATATAAGAAAAATATTGGTTATTGTATTCTTCAGTATAAATCTCAAGTGCCTTAGTCACAAACACACACACACATATACATGTGGGGTTTATCGTCCCCATTTCTCTATCCACAATACGCAAACACGCTTCTTTTAGTTCAAAATATTTATTAGTTCACTTTTAGTTATCGAAAGTATTTATTATTTCTATTTTAATTACAGGAAACGTTTATTAAATTAGTTTTAGTTAAAATGCACAATTCGCTATTTAAGTACAACAACACGATTATTTCCGCTTCTTCCTTCACAATTATAGCAACTTAATTATTTTCGTTTTAGTTCAGATATACACGATTCACTTTCTATTTAATCTTTGCTGCGCACGACCGTTCAGTTTAACGACTGACTTCTAACTCCTCTTCTGTTTGCTCATCGCGAACGGAGCAACCCACGCTACGCCATTCCTGTGTTGTCCCTTTTCTTATTTTCCCTTTCTGCCCAGGGATGCCATCCCACATTCGGCCCTCCTGACTCTACATTCGCCCTCGAATGAAGGTTGCCATCTTTTCATATTTTCAGCTACAGTCGTCGTGTGCCCGGGGCCCTCGTGATCACCTATCTTTTCTACTTCGTATCTGTCGTGTCCTAAAGTCTGTTTTATCTTGTACGGACCGAAAAACTTGGGTCTCAATTTTAAAGCAGTACCATATTGGGTACGCTTAATCGCAACTAGCTCGTTAATTTTATACTGTACACTTTCTTTCCTGTTTTTGTTAAAATGTCTCTTATTTTCTTCCTGAATTTTTGCAATATTTCCCTGCGCTTCCTTTCGTTGTGACTCTCTTTCTTTATCTAAATCTTCAATAGTTATCTCGTCTAGCATCTCGGCCAGTGCTGGTATAGCATTTACGCGCATTTCAACACCTGTGAGAAGGTGAAAGGGTGAAAATCTTGTACTTCTCGGCGGTGTATTGTTAATGGTTTGCTGAACTCGATCTAAATGCTTATACCATGACTTCGGATTTTCAATACACATCTTCGCTAGCATCGGAATTACGATCTTATGCATGCGTTCTACCTGGCCATTTCCCCTCGGAACACCGGTGGCGATTAGTAAATGTTGTATTCCCTCGCTTACACAGTTATCCTTAAACATATTTGACGTAAACGCCGTTCCCCTATCTGATATAATACGTTTGGGGTTACCGAAAAGGGTGACTGTTTTTTAAGGTTTGCCACTACGCTATCGGTACCTGTATTTCGCGTCGGGTACAGCCACACGAAATTTGAAAATGCATCGACTACTACGAGAATATAATTATAGGACTTACTTGTGGTTTCCATAGGGCCGATGTGATCTATGTGGTAGGTCCCAAGAGATCTATCTTCCTTATGAATTGGTGACAAAAAGCCTTCCTTCCTACCGGTCTTACTTTCGGATATTATGCATTCGATGCAACTCTTCACAACCTTTTCGGCTTTTGCCGCCAGACTTGGGATATAAAATGTTTTTTCAACCGTATCTATTGTTCTCTTGACTGAGAAATGCCCTTGTTTATGAGCAATTCTAATAACTTCGTTTTCCATCAAATTTGGTACTACTATAAGTTCCTTGATGGGATCTTTATAGAGCACACCCTGCTTCACGTAAAAATCTTCATACTCCTCATGTTCTAATACCTTAATAACTGCTCGGACCCAGTCGTCCACTTGCTGTGCTTGCTGAAGTCGATGGTGCAACGTATCTTCAAGCAACAGACAAGACACCCTGCTCAGCGCATCTACATGACGCATTTTGCTGCCCGATTTATGTTCTATTTCGTAATTGTAATCCTGTAATAAAAGTGCCCACCGCGCGACACGTAAAGGAATATCTTTTTTCTGCATGGTCATAGTGAACGCATTGCAGTCTGTAACAATCTTGAACTTAATACCCAAGAGATACACCCGCCACTTTTTCAAGGCTTCCACTATCGCCAATACTTCCAACTCATAGGCGTGGTATTTCTCTTCAGCCGGTTTGGTTTTCCTGCTCATATATTGTATAGGGTGATACAACTGATCGTCTACGTCTTTTTGGAGCAAAACCCCGCCATACCCATGCATGGAGGCATCGGTATGTACCTCTGTTGTCGCCTTCGGGTTATAAAGCCGGAGAACCGGTGCACTTATAAGGGCGACTTTCAACTGCTGAAAAGCTGCTACCTGCTCGTCGTCTATGGTAAACTTCGTACCCTGCCGAAGTATATCTGATAGATGTTTAGCTAATCTTGCATATCCCTCAATGAAACGCCTAAAATATGACGTTAACCCTAAAAAACGCTGCACAGATTTACGATCATGTGGCAAAGGAAAATTTTTTACGGCTCGAACTTTAGCCTCTGATGGCCTAATCGTACCCTTCTCTATTACGTATCCCAAAAATTCCACGGTCTCCATCAAAAACTGACACTTTTTCAATTTTTTATGTAAATTAAATTCTGCTGCTCGCCCTAGAACACGTCGTAACTTATAGATTCCTTCCTTTTCATCCTTAGAGGGAATGATCAGGTCGTCCATGTAAGCCACGCATGTACCATCTTGTATGTACTCTCTGAAAATTGCAAAAATAAATCTCGAGAAAACCGCTGGAGAGTTTGATATCCCAAATGGAACAAAACAAAACTCGTACTGAACACTATGAGTAACAAAAGATGTATACTTTCTCGAATTCCTCTCAACTGGTACATGGAAGAAGCCGTTTTCCAAATCTAATGTAGTGAACACCCTAGCACTTTGCTATCGCTCGAGTTCGTCATCAATGATAGGCATTGGAAAGTTATCCCTCATTATCTTCAAGTTAAGGCGTCGATAGTCGCAACAAAGCCTCTTGCTTCCATCCTTTTTTTGAACTAATACTACGGGTGACGCATAATTGGAGGAACTAGGTTGTATAATCCCCTCATCTAACCACTTTCCTATTTGCTGTTCTACGATACACTTATCTACATAAGGCATCCTACGTGGACCCTGATAAGTTGGTATGTCATCCGTTAACGTAATCTTCATTTCAATTGGTGATTTATACTGTGGCTTTGGGCAATATTCTCCAATCAAACTCGCTATTTCATCCGCATGATCCTTTCCTAAATGGTGCAAATCTAACTCTTCCGTGTTGCTTTGTTCTGCAGCTACCAATCCAACCTCGCTGAGTTCGTGCATCCATCCGCGTATTAAATCTTCTTCCTCAGTCCTCTCTTTCTCTTCCTCTTTATCTATCCTATCACTCCTAGCATCGGATTTATCACCCTTTTTCTGTAAAAACTTTACTCCATTTTCTGACACTTCCAGATCGACAAACTTTAAGATATTATTGCCTATGATTGCCGAATAGCAAATATCTCGTTCACCTACTACATGAAAAACTACCGGTATGTCTATCCCGTCGACCTGAAGCTGGCATGAAAATGAGCCTATTGTTGTAAGTTCACTTTTGCCTATTCCCATCAATCGCCTTTTATCACTATCCAATTCGACACCTCCTAAGCTTATTAAAACATCATAACGGAGTAAACAGAGATCACACCCAGTATCGAGTAATGCAGACAATTTTATGTTGTTCAGTACTACTTCCTTGAAAATTACGCATTTGTTAGACACTTCTAACCTTTCATTGGATAACGTATTTGCTCTTTCGACTTTCGCACCTAACGACTTTCCACACTTTGTTGCGATGTGTCCACTCTGACCGCACTTAAAACACTTGATCGTTTTCTAAGGACAGTTACTCGCTAAATGTCCTACAGTGCCACACCTAAAACAGCGTCTCTTTTCTGTTGTCTTCCTCTCCTCGATGGCTTCGTTTTTTACCTCTTCACCGCGTCGATTGGGGTCTGCCTGCTGTCGACTTGACCGAATCTTTTCGTAAACTATTATTTCATCCTTCAGCTGATCAATGTTTCTAGCTTGATACAAATTACTTTTCCCTACTCTGGTATCCGGTATACCTTCAATAAAATATTCTATTAGACTGGGTTCATCGAGGTCAATTGGGGAACCCAGTTCCATTAACTTATACAAATATTCGCGGTAACCCTCATTACTTCGTTTGCGCCGATTACGTAACTGCCTATGCACCTCCGCTGATGAAACCCTTTCTCCGAATTCTTTAAACAGTAGATCCTTTAAGGAAGACCAACTGCTGATACCCCTCTGACTTCTTACAAAAACTTTTGCCGCTCCTTTTAAAAGTTGTTTGGCATATAAAAACTTCTGAATATCTGACCATTTGACCGCGAGTGCATTTTCCTCAAATTCGGTAACCCAATCTTTTACTGTCGGCTGACCTACTCCACTGAAATGACTCAACGATTCTTCAATGTCACGTAACGTGAAAGACGTGTGATTCACTAGTGTCTGTCTTGCTCCACTGTCCACTACAGAGGATGCATCCTCAAAATCTGAAACGTCATCTACTCCCAATCCAAAATGTTCGCACAATAGGTCCTGTAAAGTGGCCTTGCGCCCTCTTGTAGGAAGCCCCAGCTCTACAAGCTTCTCCTTTAGTTCGTTCATTGTCCAACTAAAAATTTGTTCACGGTCCATGTTAGTCCGTTACGCGCGCAGCAATTACAAATTCAAAATATTTTATAAACGTATAAGTACAAAATATATACTTATGTGACTACTTTACAAAAAACTTTAAATTTAATTATTTAATGAAAATTATTTTACAGTATTTCATAAAGTTAAAACTAACTACTCTTAGTAACTTATCTTTACAATGAACTTCAACGCTTAACGCCACCTCTGCTTGGTCTAAGTCCAACGATGTCCCTCGTAGTTACCACGTTGTCTGGATTTATTTGGCCGCCACTGTACGCACTTGTTGCCTTCACATATGCAGCCACCCCTGTTGTATACTCTGCTTCGCGCAGATTTTGCAGCCACCACTGCTTAACACTTCTGAGTCGCACTCAGATTACTCAAACTGAAGTTCTCTGTCACCACTGCTTTGCGCTGTTCGGATCGCAAGCAGACTTTGCAGCCACCACTGCTTAACACTTCTGAGTCGCACTCAGATTATTCAAACTGAAGTTCTGTTACCACTGCTTTGCGCTGTTCGGATCGCAAGCAGACTTTGCAGCCACCACTGCTTAACACTTCTGAGTCGCACTCAGATTACTCAAACTGAAGTTCTCTGTCACCACTGCATTGCGCTGTTCGGATCGCAAGCAGACTTTGCAGCCACCACTGCTTAACACTTCTGAGTCGCACTCGGATTACTCAAAATGAAACTCTCTGTCACCACTGCTCGCAACCAGAATTAGCAGCCACCACTGCTTAACACTTCTGAGTCGCACTCAGATTATTCAAACTGAAGTTCTCTGTTTTGCTGCTTCGCACTGTTCGAGTCGCGCGCAGATTTTATGAAACGAATTTGTAGTCACCACTGCTTTGCGTTTCTGAGTCGCACTCAGATTTTATAAAAACGAATTTTCTGTCACCACTTGCTTTGCGTTCTTTGAGTCGCACTCAGATTTTATAAAAACGAATTTTCTGTCACCACTTGCTTTGCGTTCTTTGAATCGCACTCAGATTTTATATAACGAATTTTCTGTCACCACTTGCTTTGCGTTTGTGTTACTTTATATCGGTACTTTAATAACGGTTCTAACGGTCCACTGCGCGTCTGTACAGTTTTCCAGAAATTTCGGAACTTCTGAGGACTGTACTTTTCACCACGTGCCTGCACAACCGTTAGTCTTTGACGTACTTTTTAACACAATTTTTAACGCAATTACAGTTTTCCTTCAAAAGGAAAAACCCGCACATCCCACTTCTGACACCAATTTGTGGGGTCAATCGTCCCCCTTTCTCTATCCACAATACTCAAACACGCTTCTTTTAGTTCAAAATATTTATTAGTTCACTTTTAGTTATCGAAAGTATTTATTATTTCTATTTTAATTACAGGAAACGTTTATTAAATTAGTTTTAGTTAAAATGCACAATTCGCTATTTAAGTACAACAACACGATTATTTCCGCTTCTTCCTTCACAATTATAGCAACTTAATTATTTTCGTTTTAGTTCAGATATACACGATTCACTTTCTATTTAATCTTTGCTGCGCACGACCGTTCAGTTTAACGACTGACTTCTAACTCCTCTTCTGTTTGCTCATCGCGAACGGAGCAACCCACGCTACGCCATTCCTGTGTTGTCCCTTTTCTTATTTTCCCTTTCTGCCCAGGGATGCCATCCCACATACATACTTACATAAACTAACAAATAGAAATGCAATAGATGCACACTAGCAAATGCATACAAATGCATTTGCTGACAAACTATACATCTATTTTTAGATAAGACCAACGCACTTATTATGTGTTATGCGTTGGTCTGATAATTAATTTAAGAACATAGGCTAAGAATTTTTGTATAAAAGGAGCTGTTCAATAAAAGTAAAATCAGATTTGAAAGACAATCTCAGCTTAAAAGACTTCTTTTATTTATATTTTTTACTTCCCCCCACCAGTGGTAAGGGTATGTATATGTGTGTGTGTGTTTGTGACTAAGGCACTTGAGATTTATACTGAAGAATACAATAACCACCATAAGGGTTGTTTTTCTGTATTGTTTTCTTATTACATATTTTTCTTATATTTGCTGCATTTTTTTATGCAGTCAATTGATACATAGTGGACTGTATACTATTGTTCAAGTAATTTGAACACTGGGATTAAATATTTGTAAACAGGAGTCTCCCGACAACTGTACCATCCCATTGCTTGAAAATAATAAGGCAAAATGTAATGTTATTCAAGAAAATAATAGACCACTTATTGTGTTAGATCACGGAAATATAATTATTGATGGAGAACATCTGAGGAACGGACAACGTGTTAACGGTCCAAACCTGCTACAATTTAATCACAGTACTAATTCAGATAACAAGATATATTTCAATCACGATCAGGAAATTAAAGATGTGATTCATGCCCACCAAGATGAACAATTAGAAGTTCTAAAAATATTAACCTCCAATTCAGATTATACATTTTCAAATATTCAAAAAATGTATAAATTCATGATTCCTATTGAAGAACAACCAGAAATGTTCATATTGTACCTAATAGTTATTGTAATAACTTTAGCTTTATTATCCTATGCTGCTGTAAAATTATGCGAATGCTAACGAGTACATTTAGAAGATAAAAAGGAACGATTATTCCGAGATCGAACTTCGTCGACTCCAAGCCCAGATGACTGGAAATGAGGACATTTCATCTTAACACAGGGGAGAGTTAAGGAACGTTTCATTTCTCAAAAAAACCAAAACATCTCTTGTTTATGTCGAACCACGCATAAACAAATAGTGATAAGCAATTCCAATCAAATAACATAGCACACAGCAAATAGAAACTAGTACCATAAAGTAGTATAAATAGCACAAAATTATCAAAATGTATTTAGTCTTAGTTTTGTATTAATAAAGGAACTTGCCCTGACGGTGCAAGGTACATACAAAAGTGAATCAATTGTGATTAACTCGCGCACTGCTCTATATGTACATACATATGCATATGTATGTGTACGACATTGCCGAACACATGTAAATATGCGTACACATGTAAATATGTGCGTATGACATTCCCACACAAATAATGCATACGCAACATACATACTTATATGCGTTCACATGTAGCTACTGCCCGTCGATCGGAGGCAAGAGCTTTCAACAGCAGTGAGAGTGTGGCGAATTTCTTACACGCGCCTATAAATGCAAGAGCGCAGCATGGCGTGCGCTCAGTTTAAATTCACATACTGTACCTACAAGTTGACAAATAGAAGAAGCTAAATAAAAGGATATATATAAAAAACAGAAAAAAATATATAAAAAATAAAATGTTATACAATATCTTCAATTTTTGTAATACAAGTATAAGCAAATCTATATGTCTAATTTAAAACTTAAAACACAATTCCGTAAAAAAAAAATTAAACAAATTTATATATAAATTAATATACATATATTTAGTGTATGTTGTTGTGTGTTTATGTAATTAATATCTCATATAAAACATGAGAATTCGGTTAGCTTAAATGCTACTCTCAACATCTGTGGCCTGTAGCCTACATCCAGGCGTTTACATTTGAAGTGACTGAAAGTGCTGATACAGATTTGATTATCACCTTGTGTCCTGTGCGCTTGTCGGCGCCAGAAGTGTGCACTAATGGATGCGAGTTAATGTGCACAGCGCGCCGCCTCGGGACATTTTAAGGTGATGCAAATAAGAGAAAACATTATTTCCGCCGACATTTCAGGCGGCCTCTGAGTGAATGCAAATATACAAACATAAATAGAAAGTGAAAGTGTAGAAAGGCTATAAATCTGGCTTAATACACACAAACAAATATAGCACATATGTATACATACAAATTTACATTTTCCCATTAAATGAAAATATTGTAAATTTTGACAGAATTTAGTAGCGCTCCTCAGCTAAGGGCCATCTTTAAAAAGTTACATTGTTGCGAGAAGAAAAATATTAATCACTTAAATGGACTATTAAGGTAAGCAGCTGATTTTAATTTTTTTCTTATTTTGTGCTTTCAATCACCAGAAGTAAATTAGCGTAATAAGTAGCTCACATTTACATACATATATCAAGTGATTTTTGTAAATTTAGATGTAACAGGTCAATTGAAAAGTTTTTTTTTGGCACAATGATTTTTCTTTAAAATAGTTTCCTTCAAGGATGATAATATTCTAAAAAATATACAAATAATAGCAAATTCCTCAACAAAACTGTTCAATTAAATATTTGAAAGCGCATCTGCTACCCAAATACCGCAATACTAAGCCGCCAATTTGTAGTACATTTTTATTGAACTTTAAAGGAAAGTAACATTTCAAAACGAATGGCTCACTTTTTCAGCATTTATTAAAATAAATTTTCTGCTCCAATCAAAATACACGCTGAATTAAATTTTTCCGCAGTTTATGAACTGCTTTGCTACGTACATTCGTAAGAGACTTATACTGTAATCATTAGGGTGATTCAAAAAAAATTTTTTTTTTCGATTGGCACTCGGAAAAATGGGTTCCTAGACAGCTCTAAGAAATCCTCTCCAAATATGAGTTTTTAATTGTAACGGGAAGGTCCTCCGCCTAACGGTTTTCCATTTTTTCTTATTATCAGACAGAAAAATTAACGGTTAAAGTTTGATTATTTTTGGATTTTTTTTTATTTCTTATGAATTTTATAACTCAAAAAAAAAATTATTATGAATGAGACTTTACAGGTGCATTCGTGTTTAGCTATACCATGCCAATTGAAACGTCTCCGGTTTACCGGAGTAAAACATAGGCTGACTTCGAAAACGTACTACTGCAAAGTTTTGATGCGGTTTTATTACAGTATTTATACATCATCTGTATATAAAACGCAGTCGGGTGGTCAGAAGCAGCTTTTTACGCTCGTAATTCCATTTTTTGCTAGATTCACTAAAAATAAACTATTTAAATATAAATTAATAAAGAAATAATAGCAATGCTTACCAATCTGAGTCCGCCATCGTTGCGTTCAAACTTTTAAAAGCATCAAGTTTCTTAGTGATGCACGATTTTCTGTATCACTGCGCATCGACTACCGAGTTAATGCGTTTCAAAATATGATGTAAGGTAATAAGTACTGCGGATGCTTTATCGAACTTCAAACTTTGTTCGTATGCAAAGCAATTGACGTTTTCGAAGTCAGCCATATTTTGTTGACAAAATTCGTTTTTTTTTAACATAGTTCCCTTAGGGATGATAAGATTTGCGAAAATGGTCGCTGTGGCCAGATCTGGAGACTATAGTAGATGCGGAAGCATTTCGAAGCCCAATTCATGAATTTTTTCCATCGTTTTCACTGACTTATGGTGAAACCGCAAATTCTTTTTCTTCCAGTGCTATGTACATATGTAATAGTCATTGCTGATAATTAGTCGTTTTTCAAGATAGTCAATAAAATTGATTCCATCGCATACCAAAATCAGACGCCGACTGTTACGTTTCGAATGGGTTCATCCTGTGCAGTCCACTTGATTGGACTACAGAATGAAATAATGGAGCCATAATTATCGAAGCAAAAGTTTGAGTTATTATGCTTCAATATCTCCAAATTAGAAATCAAAAATTATTTGTGACTTTCTCGATATTTTTGTCAGTAACAGCCTTTTTGGGTCGTCCACTGCCTTCATGGTCAGAAAACCTTCCTGAAGTAATTTCAAGGAATGGTGCCGAGATGGCAGTTCTTGGTCAGATAAAAACCCAGGTCCGTTCCGGTTACTTAGACCCGTCTGTCGTGGTAACAGCCTCTTTATGGTCTTCACAGCCTTCATCCTCTTCGGTGCTAAATTTGCAGTTACTGGAGCGTCATGGAGACTTACTAGATTGTCAAGATAACGTTTAAAAAAAAAGATAGTCTAGGTGAAGTTTTCCATTTTAGTGGGGAGAAGAGCGGGTAATTATTTTCAAAAATGTAAGAAAAAATTTATTTATGGTATATACGTGCATTGTATTTCTGATAGTCGATATATATTAATCTGACAATCAATTCAAGGTTGAGGACCGTAATGAGAGGTTAAAAAAAAAAGTTATTCGAGCGTGTCTGATTTTCAAAGCGAATGTTAATGAACCTCTAAAAAGTGTGCCATTTAAATCTCTGACAATTTCGACGTGACCAAAATCATTTATTGATTTTAAAACTTGTAAAAAAAGGTGACCTTGAGATACTCGTGCGCGTCAGATTTTTATGCAGGGGGATGAACTTGATGTCAGAGTCTTCCCAAAAGATAATCTGACAATTATATAGAGGCATATCGTTAATCTGACGATTTAAAAGTGGAAGAATTTTGTTTGGTTCTTGTTTTTGTTACAAGATGTAATAGAAACAGTGTATACATATGTATATATGTAAAGAAAATTTAATAATTTATTAATATGAAAATAGAAAAAACAAAATTAAAAAAACATGTCAATTTTCGTCATTCGCGTCATCGTGACTTCTTGAACTTCCTGACAACCGGCTTCGCTTTGCGATACTCCAAAAGAGTTATACACTTATTTAGAGTTTGTGGAGTAAACTCTTTGATTTTTTTATACGTTTCTTCGCCACAGAAAACACATTTGATACTAACGTCACTAATTTTTACAATGGATGTAAAACTGATCGCAGTAAACGGAAAAAAATAGAAAATACCACAAACAAACAAAAGTGTCAAGAACTAACAACAACCACGCTATGGTGATCAGCTGAGATGGCATCATTGCGGCAGACGTTAGTATGAGGACGGTGCGAGAGAGTGAGAAACAAACAAAAGTGTCAAGCGTCTACTAACGATAACCACGCTATGGTGATCAGTACGCTTGACCTTTTGTCGACGATTTTACCTGTATCGCCCCATGGAAACTGCCAGATTATAGGATTTTCGTGATTCTGACAGAATTACCTTTAAAATTAAAAAAAAATATCTATCGCGCTCGAGTATTTCAAGGTTACGTTTTTTTTTACAAATTTGTCACCCTGCTATTTCTCTAAGTCACCCTCAAACTGTCAGAATATTGAAATATACACTCGTTTTCATGTATTTAATTTACCATCTCTTAATGTTACGCGCTCGAGTTTCCCGAAGGATCGATTTTTTTTCTCTAATCTGACGAACTCCCCCTAACGCATGCCTCCATATTAAGGGCTCATATTTGGTAGGGGTATATAAAAAAGTGCAATATTTCTCCCCATAACATTATCTGACACGCTTTAGTAACTTCAAAAATCCCCTCTTGCGCTCCCCTACTATAATGTATATAAATTATGTGGATTTTATTCTAATGACGTCATATGTGTGGCAGGCCGGGGATCCGAAACCGAACGGATGAGCTTAAAATTTATTTCTGCTTACAAGAGTCTTAATGCCTACTTTGCCTAATAATTTGAATCAGCTCAGTTGTTCCTACTTTGGATTTCAGTTGATTTTACGTTACACAACCCTTTAAACATACAGTTCAGCCCCTACAAAACGACAAGACCTACCACTGACAACAAAAATAGTTACAAAGTCATAAGCAAATACAGAAGTCATTTGCCAGCCAGTACAGGTACAAAACACCGCACATACATGCATACAGCTGACATTATGTGTGGCTCCTAAAGTCCATTTTACCGTGATTTATAGCAGAGCCGCTCAAAATAATGCCCAATTTATTTACCAACGCATACAATCACACACACGTCATAGCGTACATGTTTCGACTGCATTTTCTTGCCTATACTCCGAGTATAGGCATGAAAAATTGCGCATTATTTTGAGCGGCTCTGATTTATAGGTATACAAATTTGCAACATTGTTAGCAAATTGCATAAGCTATGTGAGCCACTCATATTTAATAAGGCAAGTTGCAGACTATATAGTGAATGCGAGTCGATGTGAAAGGGATTCAATGCGGCCTAGCTTAGTTACACAGACTGAATGCTACTCATTTAACCTTTTGTGTGTACGGACCATGGATATATGTATGTTAGTCAATGTTGATGTGCTGTAAATGCAAATTGTAGTTGTGTATGTAAAACATCATGTCCTACTGGACTTCATTCCATGGACAAGTGTAAGGCAAACAAGGAAAGCTTTGCAATAAGAAAGATAAGCTGTAAAAAGAGTAGTTTAAAGCGTTTATTGTTGCTGTAATCTACAAGTATTTACTTAGACCCGAATGAAAGAGTTTCACCAAGGATGTCTGTGCATTTAAAATAATTTGGTTTTTGTGAAAAAGTCTGTTCACTTTTAATAGCAAAATTGTTTGATTTTATTTGTGCCTCGTGGGATTTAAGATTATCTGCTATACAATTCTCGAGATTAACTAATTTTTACAGTCTGCCAATGAACGTTATTTTTTTCCGTTAAATCGATTTGATCAAAGGAAGTTACATAAAATCTTGTATGTGTTTCTAGGTTAAATATTTTACTTTAAAAAATTTAAAAAAATTACAACAATAACCCAAGTAAATGTTATTGTTCGAAAGACACCAAGCCACCCATCTATTTTTTAGAGTTTGGTGTTAAATTTTTATACTAGTATTAAAATTGCTATAGTCTTGCAAGGCGGCATTCATATTGCATATTAAGACTTTAACACATGTTTCGCATCAATTTACATACATACATATATTGATAATATGTCCCATCAGTATGGCTTAATTTGTGCTCCAGCTATTTCAAATTACACGTCTTTATGTCATTAGTGTCTTTAAACTACAAACAATTATGAAGCTGCAGTTGCAGCTGTCACAAAGTTGGTGCATAAGTAAGAGGTAAGACGAGTGTTGATGCCGTTTAATGCTTTAATGATATAGGTTAGGTTAGGTTAGATGGCTGATCAAGAGATCGCACATGGACTAATAGAAGTAGTCCTTTGTGAAGCCATTGAAAAATGAACTCCCATGTTCGGACTTAGATATCGGCAAACCGTTTAGTATCCAATACAAATTTGCAGAGGCTCTTAATTTCTATGCCCGCCAGGTCGGCGGGTATTCTGAAGCTGTGGCCCCCAAGTGTCTAAGTCTTGACCTCCCATAAGCAGGGCAGTCAAGAAGGAAGTGCTGGCTAGTTTCTACTGCATCTTCTTCCAAGCAACCTTACTGAGGGCAAAGAGATCACTAGATCTTCTGTGATCTATCTTGGGACAAAGGCCTTTGCGCAGGTACCAATGCTGGACCATCGCTGACCGAGCAGCCGCGAGGCCCAGCCATCCAGTAGTAGAGAACAGGAGGATGCAGGAGCACCTACCCGTTCCCATTCTACCGATAGCGATTCTAGGGTGCCTTTCCTTGCCAGCTCATTAGCCTTGCAGTTACCTACGATTCCGCTGTGGCCCGGCACCCACACCAGTCTTATAATAAAAGCTCTCGCCGCCAGAGACAGTGACGCCAGTCACTCTTCGACCAACCTTGAACGCACTGTGAATGCGTTAAAGGCTAGTATCTCCGCCCTCCTATCTGAGTGAATGGTCACTTCCCCGAAGGTAGACACTCTTTTGAGCAGCATGTCTGCTTCTACCTTGATGGCTGCAACCTCAGTGTCCACTGACCTTCCTTTACGATACACATGTTGCGTTACTGATAGATACTCCCTCGGAATGCGCCTCCTTAAATACCAGTCCATCAGTCTCTCCAAAGTCTTTAGTAAAAACGAGGAGAGACTGATGGGCCTGAAATTCTTGGCCGTGATGTGGGAGCCACTGCCAGCCTTCGGCATGAACGTAACCCTGACTCGTCTCCAGGCCCCCGGGATGTAACCTAATCTGATGCAGTTCGCATAGATCGGTGCCAACCAGCCGCATGATACCTTAACAGCCTGCTGCAGCTGCGCTGGTATGATGCCGTCCGGTCCCGGGGACTTGAACGGTTTAAACGAATTTATCGCCCAAGGCAAGTGACGCTCATCTAGAAGGCCGACCAAGGCCGTGCGATCAGCATTCAACGCTCCCAGAGATACCTCCGTATAGGACGTGTTACTAGGGAATTGAGCATCAAGGAGCATCTGTATTGTCTCTTCACTGCTCAGTGCCCACTTCCCATTTACATCCTTAAGGTACCCCAGGGACACAGGGTTTTTCTCAAGGATTCGCCTGAATCTAGAGGACTCGTGAAAGCCCTCCACTTTTTCGCAGAAGCTCTTCCAAGAGATCCTCTTAGCCCTTCTTAGCTCGGACTTGTATATCGAAAGTCCTGTTTTATACAGGACCCAATCATCGGGTAGCCCACTCCTACGGGCCTTGTTGAATAAGCGTCTACAGGACGCCCTAATTTCCGAGAACTCCAAAGTCCTCCATTAAGGTTTACCTCTGCCCTTCGGTGTTTTCAATGGACAGGAGCTCTCCAGTGCAGTGTTGCACGCCGAGCTGAAGGTTTCGACCCACCCATCCGACACATCGGCGGTGGCCAGCGCGCCTACCCCCGGTGCGCGTGGGAGAGTTTGCCGAAGCCTTCTGCGGTAACCTTCCCAGTCCGTGTTTCGGGGATTTCTGAAAGATTTCCTAGGAGGACCTTCTCCGTCAAGACTAAACCCGATATATCTATGAACAGAAAAGGAGTGGTCATCGAGAACCCTCCAGTTCGAGATCAGCGGGGCAATCCTGTGTGAGGCTAGGGTGAGGTTGAAAACCTCCTCCCTGCCTACGGTCAAAAAAGTAAGAGAATTTCCCCTATTTCAGATGCAAAGATTTTAGCTAACAATAAAATCAAAAAGCGACTCACCTCTAGTGTTGGTATCGGAGCTCCCCCAGATCGAATGTTGCGAGTTGGCGTCCTAGCCGATGATGACATCAGCACCATTCCGGGACGCTTCATCCAAGGTCCTCCTTAGTAATGCGGGAGATGGCTCCACCTCATCGTCGTGAGGCATATACGCAGCGACTAGCCAGATATTCCCGGTGTCGCACTCTAGCTTTGCTGTAACTAGGTAAAAGAAATACCGTAAGTTCGTTTCTGACCAGCATACAGGCTCATCCTCATCCTGCATCCTTGGCCGCCAGCAGCTTGTGGCTCTTCGTCCTTAGTCCAGATATTCCGTTGCCAGTTAGCCACGGTTCCTGGATCAGGACCACATCGGCTTCGTCTTGCTCCAGACGAAGCAGTAGATTGGCGGAGGCCGCCTTTGCGTGATGGAGGTTAATCTGGAGCAATCTCATCCTTCAGACTATCCTCTAGGAGCGCCTAGGAGACTATCCTCCTCAAACAATTGTTCCTGACCAGCATGCTCACCACCGTAGCGTTCCATTATCTTTGCGCTAGTCAAATCCCCGAAACAGTTGTTAAAATCAATTTTCGAAATAGCCTTCAATGCATCTAGCGATTTATGTTAGATAGCCTAAGTTGACTCAAAACGGGTTTCCCAGTCACAGGGGCCACAGGGGAATACGGTGATAGTGACACGATACTGGTTGAAAATTTGAGTAAAAACTCACGAAGAATCAATGCAGGATGCGACGGTGCATTATCGAGGAGCAGAAATCAAAAGTTGTCAGTCCACACTTTGATGTACCACTTATTACAGATGTAACTATGCACTGACAGTGATACCAACGTGAGTTATAATATTGAGTAAATCAAACGCAAATTTTATATTTTTTGTTAATATATTAATATATTAAAGTGTACAAAAACTGGTTGGCACTGTTCAAAATTTATGTCCACCTGCTTTCAAGAACGAAATAAGAATGAGAATGTGAGAATATGATGTGCTGAATAAGTACAAAAGTAATGCCCATAAATAATAGAGTGAATAGTACAATATGTAACTCGTGCGAATCACATATTTCGACGAATGGGTTTTCGCGTGAAATTTAAATTAAAACCATTATATACCATTTTTTGCCCACACATATACTATTCCATCACAGCAGCACACTTGCTTAGTTCTTGTTGTCAGCTTTATAGGCAATGCCCACAATATCCGAATTTGGTTGAATGCAACATGCACTGATTACGAATGTAGTTACTACTTGCTAACAACCAGCAAGGACGTACATAGGTATGTACTCTAAAATTAGTTAGCGCGCCATTGCTGCAGCAAAGTATATGTACGTAGTTATTACGAATTGACACAATACTGGAATGGTGCTAAATGCTTCCCGCCTGAAAAGCCGCATTTTTAAAATTAACTCACCAGTGTCCCAATTCACAATAACTTATGTGGCTACAATTTCGGTCACCTTTGTCGAATTTTAACTACACGTATGGCGGCCTTCAAATTTTATAGTGTATGCAAATGAGACGTCACACCGGTATCCTAGCAGACTCAGTGGTTCGGTTATTTTGTGGTTGTGGCTGCATTTCAAAAGACCGCGCAGTGGAAGCAATAAACCGGATGATGGCAATTACCCACTAAGTTGCAAGGTTGCATATATGTATGTACGTATGTGCGCTCTATTTACATACAAACCAATACAGTCACTTCATAGATATTTTAGCTACCTTTAATGTTCAGTATATTACAATCCATTAAAGGTGTAACTCAATATGCATGCATATATATGTATATGTGTTTTCATTTACAATTATGCCAGCATTAAATTTACTGAGAATTTTTAGAATGCAATGCGTAAGGTGAAGGCTCAGACGTCAATTTGCTGAATGCGAAATGCCAAATGCGGAAGCAGTAAAGTTGCATACAGAATACAAAAAAAGTGTTCCAGGCGTTGTTGAGTTATGCGCTTAGCAACATATTTTGCGATTCATTTTTATATATGTGAGGTTGAGCAACGCTGAAACCCTTTTTCGCATAAAGCTCTTCTTCGCAAGTTTCGAACAACAAGCGCAAAACCAGAAAGTGCGAATGTTAGACGAACACTTGTAGAGTAAACGCGTAGCCGTGCGCATTTGGCGAGTTTATCAGAAGACAACTGAAGTGTATCCTAATCGTAAACTCAACTACCAATATCTTTTTAAAAACTAAATATCCTAATCGTGTAAATTTAAAGTTAATTGTTAATCGTTCTTTTGTAATATTCATCCGTGTTATAAAATAAAACTATCATATTCTAAAGTGTAAAACAATAGAAGATTGCAAGTGTGAATTTTATTTGAACAGAAGAAAACTACTTCGTAAGTGCGTGGGTGTAATCCCCACATATATAAGAATAAGATTTTACATATGTACATATGTACATATGTATGTTAATAATAAAGCTTTAATTGAAATAAACCGATGCCATAAAGTTCTTTAAGAACTTATACCATTTTATGCCACCCAAATATGCCCACGGCGACCTAGAAGCTACTCACGGTTCAATTAATTGTGACAAAGTTGATGTTCGATCTGAAGAGTAACGGGCTTCGCGCCGTATATATTTTCGTGACGAAATAGTTTAAAACTTTAAGTTAAAATCAGTGGTACATTAAAGTATCGCATTTAAACAATGAATGCTTACAGTTTTCAAGACGAAATATTAATATATGCAATAATGCGAGCAATTATTTTCACATGTCTCTAACTTGGTGCGGGAACAATGGAAACCAAAATGTCATCGGTCATTCATAGGATAATAATTTTTCTTGATATTAATAATTCAGTTTGTATGGCAGACATAAGATATAGCGATCTGCCAGTACCAACAAATGAGCAGCCTTATAAAGAAAAAAAGACGTGAGCGAAATTTGAGATATCTCAAAAACTGAGAGATTACTTCGCGTATGTAGAGACATACTAACATGACTAATTCAACTCAGATCGTCACAACTGTCTTATAGAATAAAGTAAAATAAATAATGATAAATAAAAAAACTATAGTTTTTTTTTATTTAAATTATGTAGAGCTTTTTTCGGCATAGAGCTTTCTAAAGGATGTATGAATTCAGAATTATGTCCAATATGAGTAGTTCGGTAGTAAAGGCTAGGTATCGGCCATACAATATAGTATCACACCTAGGCTACTAACCATTTAGTATAGTATCAAAAACTCCTAAAAATGGATCTGAGCCCTTTTGTGTTTTTACAAAAGAAAGGTTTTACATACATCCCTTTATGTGTTTACGAAACAAGCTTTTACATATATTATACATATACTTAACTATCCACGCATTAAACAGTAGTATATGACATTAAAAAATCTCAATTAAACGGCACTCGCTGCACTATTAAGTCACGTCAACGCCTACCAGCTGAGCAGCTAACCAGTAACCTCGTTTATTATTTTGCTAAAGCTTGCCTTCTCGATCAAAATGTCATGTCAAGCAGCCTAGCGAAAAACCAAACAATACATGCTTACACACATAGATATATATTTATAGATATGTGCATTTGTAACGGCTTTTTGTCAGGTCACTTTTTAATTAACTTGAAGCGATTAAAAAATGCTCAATTTATTAATTACATTTTATTTGTCGCACCTCATTCCTCTTCTTCTTATGCCGTGTCTACTAGAACAGAAAATACCGTTGCATGCAACTAACTTTTCAACTCGTAATAACGCAGTTAATGATAATTTAACTTTGTCACATATTTTTCGCTTTCAAGGGATTCGTACTTTGTTCTCGCTAGCTATAAAGGACTAGACAAAGTTTTTTAATGCCGTTGAGATATAGAAACGTGGAAAAACAATTTAAATACTTTGGAAAGGTATCCAGCGCAATGTTCCAAATTAGATATCTACAAGAGAAAAAATTTTAATTTTTTTGCGTTTGCGACAAATATACATATATGCCAATACAAGTTTAACCCTTACAAATGTATGCGCATAGGCTATAAGCAGCTATAAGATACAATTTTACAACCATCATGGGAGATAACATACATGTTTCTTATCCAAACATACACTCTATATAAATATTTGTATTTGTATATATACATATATAGGGGATGGAGTCATGTGCAGAAGTTCACGCAAGTGAGGAAAGTTCTCTGATTGCCATTCACTTGGGAGTGACCAGAAACGATTCTTTTACATATGGCTCAAGCAGCTAACGACTTCCGGTCTTAGACCAAGTATCCTCTGGGTAGCCTAAGAACATCCGTTTGAAGGCGAGCTAACGTGAGAAGGCGAAATATCCCCTACATAGGATTGTGCGCTTGGTTTGGAACCCGCCACGAAAAAAAAAAACATACTCAATGAAATTTTTTATTATTATTATTATTATTATTATTATTATTATTATTATTATTATTATTGTCAGTTTATTTAGTTAGTAGAATCTAGAGGACTCGTGAAAGCCCTCCACTTTTTCGCAGAAGCTCTTCCAAGAGATCCTCTTAGCCCTTCTTAGCTCGGACGTGTATATCGAAAGTCCTGTTTTATACAGGACCCAATCATCGGGTAGCCCACTCCTACGGGCCTTGTTGAATAAGCGTCTACAGGACGCCCTAATTTCCGAGACCTCCAAAGTCCTCCATTAAGGTTTACCTCTGCCCTTCGGTGTTTTCAATGGACAGGAGCTCTCCAGTGCAGTGTTGCACGCCGAGCTGAAGGTTTCGACCCACCCATCCGACACATCGGCGGTGGCCAGCGCGCCTACCCCCGGTGCGCGTGGGAGAGTTTGCCGAAGCCTTCTGCGGTAACCTTCCCAGTCCGTGTTTCGGGGATTTCTGAAAGATTTCCTAGGAGGACCTTCTCCGTCAAGACTAAACCCGATATATCTATGAACAGAAAAGGAGTGGTCATCGAGAACCCTCCAGTTCGAGATCAGCGGGGCAATCCTGTGTGAGGCTAGGGTGAGGTTGAAAACCTCCTCCCTGCCTACGGTCGAAAAAAGTAAGAGAATTTCCCCTATTTCAGATGCAAAGATTTTCGCTAACAATAAAATCAAAAAGCGACTCACCTCTAGTGTTGGTATCCGAGCTCCCCCAGATCGAATGTTGCGAGTTGGCGTCCTAGCCGATGATGACATCAGCACCATTCCGGGACGCTTCATCCAAGGTCCTCCTTAGTAATGCGGGAGGTGGCTCCACCTCATCGTCGTGAGGCATATACGCAGCGACTAGCCAGATATTCCCGGTGTCGCACTCTAGCTTTGCTGTAACTAGGTAAAAGAAATACCGTAAGTTCGTTTCTGACCAGCATACAGGCTCATCCTCATCCTGCATCCTTGGCCGCCAGCAGCTTGTGGCTCTTCGTCCTTAGTCCAGATATTCCGTTGCCAGTTAGCCACGGTTCCTGGATCAGGACCACATCGGCTTCGTCTTGCTCCAGACGAAGCAGTAGATTGGCGGAGGCCGCCTTTGCGTGATGGAGGTTAATCTGGAGCAATCTCATCCTTCAGACTATCCTCTAGGAGCGCCTAGGAGACTATCCTCCTCAAACAATTGTTCCTGACCAGCATGCTCACCACCGTAGCGTTCCATTATCTTTGCGCTAGTCAAATCCCCGAAACAGTTGTTAAAATCAATTTTCGAAATAGCCTTCAATGCATCTAGCGATTTATGTTAGATAGCCTAAGTTGACTCAAAACGGGTTTCCCAGTCACAGGGGCCACAGGGGAATACGGTGATAGTGACACGATACTGGTTGAAAATTTGAGTAAAAACTCACGAAGAATCAATGCAGGATGCGACGGTGCATTATCGAGGAGAAGAAATCAAAAGTTGTCAGTCCACACTTTGATGTACCACTTATTACAGATGTCACTATGCACTGACAGTGATACCAACGTGAGTTATAATATTGAGTAAATCAAACGCAAATTTTATATTTTTTGTTAACATATTAATATATTAAAGTGTACAAAAACTGGTTGGCACTGTTCAAAATTTATGTCCACCTGCTTTCAAGAACGAAATAGGAATGAGAATGTGAGAATATGATGTGCTGAATAAGTACAAAGTAATGCCCATAATAATAGAGTGAATAGTACAATATGTAACTCGTACGAATCACATATTTCGACGAATGGGTTTTCGAGTGAAATTTAAATTAAAAAGTCTTACTAAGCATTTTTTGCCCACACATATACTATTCCATCACAGCAGCACACTTGCTTAGTTCTTGTTGTCAGCTTTATAGGCAATGCCCACAATATCCGAATTTGGTTGAATGCAACATGCACTGATTACGAATGTAGTTACTACTTGCTAACAACCAGCAAGCACGTACATAGGTATGTACTCTAAAATTAGTTAGCGCGCCATTGCTGCAGCAAAGTATATGTACGTAGTTATTACGAATTGACACAATACTGGAATGGTGCTAAATACTTCCCGCCTGAAAAGCCGCATTTTTAAAATTAACTCACCAGTGTCCCAATTCACAATAACTTATGTGGCTACAATTTCGGTCACCTTTGTCGAATTTTAACTACACGCATGGCGGCCTTCAAATTTTATAGTGTATGCAAATGAGACGTCACACCGGTATCCTAGCAGACTCAGTGGTTCGGTTATTTTGTGGTTGAATCCTATGCACGTCAACATTTCTCACCTGTATGGTGGTTGTGGCTGCATTTCAAAAGAGATCTATATTCATAGATATTTTAGCTACCTTTAATGTTCAGTATATTACAATCCATTAAAGGTGTAACTCAATATGCATGCGTATATATGTACATATACATATGTGTTTTCATTTACAATTATGCCAGCATTCAATTTACTGAGAATTTTTAGAATGCAATGCGTAAGGTGAAGGCTCAGATGTCAATTTGCTGAATGCGAAATGCCAAATGCGGAAGCAGTAAAGTTGCATACAGAATGCGCTTAGCAACATATTTTGCGATTCATTTTTATATATGTGAGGTTGAGCAACGCTGAAACCCTTTTTCGCATAAAGCTCTTCTTCGCAAGTTTCGAACAACAAGCGCAAAACTAGAAAGTGCGAATGTTAGACGAACACTTGTTGAGTAACCGCGTAGCCGTGCGCATTTGACGAATTTATCAGAAGACAACTGAAGTGTATCCTAATCGTAAACTCAACTACCAATATCTTTTTAAAAACTAAATATCCTAATAGTGTAAAATTAAAGTTAATTGTTAATCGTTCTTTTGTAATATTCATCCGTGTTATAAAATAAAACTATCATATTCTAAAGTGTAAAACAATAGAAGATTGCAAGTGTGAATTTTATTTGAACAGAAGAAAACTACTTCGTAAGTGCGTGGGTGTAATCCCCACATATATAAGAATAAGATTTTACATATGTACATATGTACATATGTATGTTAATAATAAAGCTTTAATTGAAATAAACCGATGCCATAAAGTTCTTTGAGAACTTATGCCACCCAAATATGCCCACGGCGACCTAGAAGCTACTCACGGTTCAATTAATTGTGACAAAGTTGATGTTCGATCTGAAGAGTAATGGGCTGCGCGCCGTATATATTTTCGTGACAAAATAGTTTAGAACTTTAAGTTAAAATCAATGGTACATTAAAGTATCGCATTAAAACAATGAATGCTTACAGTTTTCAAGACGAAATATTAATATATGCAATAATGCGAGCAATTATTTTCACATGTCTCTAACTTGGTGCGGGAACAATGGAAACCAAAATGTCATCGGTCATTCATAGGATAATAATTTTTCTTGATATTAATAATTCAGTTTGTATGGCAGACATAAGATATAGCGATCTACCAACAAATGAGCAGCCTTATAAAGAAAAAAAGACGTGAGCGAAATTTGAGATATCTCAAAAACTGAGAGATTACTTCGCGTATGTAGAGACATACTAACATGACTAATTCAACTCATATCGTCACAACTGTCTTATAGAATAAAGTAAAATAAATAATGATAAATAAAAAAACTATAGTTTTTTTTATTTAAATTATGTAGAGCTTTTTTTGGGCATAGAGCTTTCTAAAGGATGTATGAATTCAGAATTATGTATGTCCAATATGAGTAGTTCGGTAGTAAAGGCTAGGTATCGGCCATACAATATAGTATCACACCTAGGCTACTAACCATTTAGTATAGTATCAAAAACTCCTAAAAATGGATCTGAGCCCTTTTGTGTTTTTACAAAAGAAAGGTTTTACATACATCCCTTTATGTGTTTACGAAACAAGCTTTTACATATATTATACATATACTTAACTATCCACGCATTAAACAGTAGTATTATATGACATTAAAAAATCTCAATTAAACGGCACTCGCTGCACTATTAAGTCACGTCAACGCCTACCAGCTGAGCAGCTAACCAGTAACCTCGTTTATTATTTTGCTAAAGCTTGCCTTCTCGATCAAAATGTCATGTCAAGCAGCCTAGCGAAAAACCAAACAATACATGCTTACACACATAGATATATGCGTTTGCTTATTCAAAGTATACATTTGCCACAATTGAGGGATGTGACCAACTTTTTCAACTGGGAGGATCTGAACGGAACATATATTTATAGATATGTGCATTTGTAACGGTTTTTTTGTCAGGTCACTTTTTAATTAACTTGAAGTGATTAAAAAATGCTCAATATATTAATTACATTTTATTTGTCGCACCTCATTCTTCTTCTTCTTATGCCGTGTCTACTAGAACAGAAAATACCGTTGCATGCAACTAACTTTTCAACTCGTAATAACGCTGTTAATGATAATTTAACTTTGTCACATATTTTTCGCTTTCAAGGGATTCGTACTTTGTTCTCACTAGCTATAAAGGACTAGACAAAGTTTTTTAATGCCGTTGAGATATAGAAACGTGGAAAAACAATTTAAATACTTTGGAAAGGTATCCAGCGCAACGTTTCAAATTAGATATCTACAAGAGAAAAAATTTTAATTTTTTTGCGTTTGCGACAAATATACATATATACCAATACAAGTTTAACCCTTACAAATGTATGCGCATAGGCTATAAGCAGCTATAAGATACAATTTTACAACCATCATGGGAGATAACATACATGTTTCTTATCCAAACATACACTCTATATAAATATTTGTATTTGTATATATACATATTATATAGAGGATGGAGTCATGTGCAGAAGTTCACGCAAGTGAGGAAAGTTTTCTGATTGCCATTCACTTGGGAGTGACCAGAAACGATTCTTTTACATATGGCTCAAACAGCTAACGACTTCCGGTCTTAGACCAAGTATCCTCTGGGTGGTCAAAAAGCATCCGTTTGAAGGCGAGCTAAAGTGAGAAGACGAAAACATCCCCTACATAGGATTGTGCGCTTGGTTTGGAACCCGCCACGAAAAAAAAAACATACTCAATGAAATTTTTTATTATTATTATTATTATTATTATTGTCAGTTTATTTAGTAAGTAAATTACAAAAAATAAACTTAATACTAAGGTGCTAGCACAGAAAGCGCCATCGACCGGTGGTATGTTAGACGTATGATTTAATTACGTATATTTCAAACTTCGTACAGAATGTTACTAAGTCTTAAGACATTCATTAAACTATATACATTTTGTTTAGTAAATATTTTAAGTAGTTCTGGGATTAGGGGTAAGTTTAGTTGTTCTTGTACTTGTTTTATTTTGTGGCATTCTTCGGTTATATGTTGTATGGATATTGTTTCCAGATTACACAGCTTGCATAGGGGCGCATTAGTTTTCTGCATTAAGTGTTGGTGTGTAAGCAGAGTGTGTCCGAGTCTCAGGCGAGTGAATTTCTGTACGTATATCCTTTTGCAGTCGTTGGGGAATAAGGTTGGTTTTCCTATGATGTTAAATTGTTTGTAATGGTGTGTGTAGTTTTCCCATACTTCTAGACGTTTGTTCTGTAAATGGTGCTTAAAGAAGCGATTTATGTCGGATTTTGTTGTGGTTTGTTGTTCTTGAATTGGTGCACGTATTGCGAAACGCGCTGCTTTGTCGGCTTCTTCCGGGAACCCACATTATTTTTATTTTGTTTTGTAATTGGATCAGCAAATCGCGGATTTCTGCTATTGTATTGTTGCGGTGTAGGGTGTTGCAGATTGCTTGAATGGTGGACAGCGAGTCTGTGCAGATGATGTGTTTGCCCTTTTGGGTTTTAAATATTTTTATGGCGGATAATATGGCTTCCGATTCCGCTGTGAATATGGAGCAATATTCCTCGAGTCTTGAGAGTCGTAGCGTTTGATGGTTATTGTCTGTTATTGCATAACTGACTCCTGTGTTAGTTTTTGCTCCGTCGGTGTAGTGAAATTTCCAGTTTTTATATTCATTTTGTATTTCCAGGAATAACTGGATGTAAACTGTTGCACTTGTATTGTCTTTTTTTTTTGTTGGTTAGATTTTTAATTATGCTTGCTTTACTGAAACTCCACGGGGGGTTTTTGGGTGCGTATAATAGTTTTTGTTCACGTTGATTATTTTGTAGTATAGCTTCGCTGTGAGTTCTTCAATTCGTTGCTCTAAGCATGGGTATACCAGCTTCTGTAAGTATGTTAGTGATAGGCGTGGACGTAAATGCTCCTATGCAATAGCGAGCTGCCGCATGGTAAGTTCCTTTTAGTTTGTTTAGATTTGATTTAGCAGTACGTCCGTATATAGCTAGGCCATAATCTAACTTTGGCAAAAAAATGGCTTTAAAGATGTTTATGATTGTATTTATGTGGCAGTTGCTGTGAAAACTTGCCAGACGTTTTATTAGGTTTAACCTGCTTGTTAGATCTTTTTTCAGGTTTTCAACGTGGCTTGACCAGCTTAACTTTTTGTCGAAGGTTAGCCCTAGAATTTTTAATTTGTCGACGTAGCCGAGTGTTGTATTGTTGAGTGTTATGGTTACGGGGTTGCATGTTGTTTTTCTGCAAATGTGCAAAGCTTTGCACTTCGTGGTTGAAATTTTCGCTCCACTTGTTAGGCACCAATCTTTGATATCCCTGTTTAGTTCGTTGAAATTGATTCTACTATCTTTTTACTAGTCTTCCATTCGTGCAGTTGCATTCTAATTGTGTGTATGCCTACTCTGTCGAATGCTTTCTCGAAGTCAATGGATATCACTGAAATATGGTTACTAGTTGATAGTGCTTTGTTTGTTACATAGTCTATAAAGAGGAGTGCATCCGTGGTGCTTTTGCCATTTTTGTATGCTAATTGATTTTGTGACAATAGTTTCTTTTTATTCATTACCGAGGTGAGCCTGTTTGCTATTATTTTTTCCATCAGTTTACTGACACATGAAATTAGTGAGATTGGTCGGTAGCCCTCTAGAGAATTTTTTTCTTTTTCCGGTTTTGTGAGTGGAATAATCGTTGCCAATTTCCATTCCTGTGGGATGATGTTCGTGTTTAGTATTTTATTATAGAGGTTTAGAAGTCTTCGTGTCGTGACGAGAGGAAGGTTTTTTAGCATTTTGTAGTTTATTTTATCGTGACCTGGGGTATTGCCTTTTAGTGCAGTGTAGTATTCTGATAAAGTAATGTCTGTTTCCATTTTTTGTACGTCTTTGTTTTGTCCGTTGGTGATGTATTCTGTAGCATTGTGTGCATATTTGAGTTCAATAAATTTGCTGTCGAAGTTGCTGTCACTTGCATATGACGACCATTTTTTGGCAAAGGAATTTGCTATGTCCTTAGGATCTGTGAAAGTATTATTAAGGTTATCTTTTATAGTCCTGATGGTGTTGGTCCGTATAATTTATTAACATTGTGCCATAGTTCTTTCATTGATGTTCTATTGTTTATTGAACTGGTAAATTCGAAGAATGATTTTCTTTTAGCGGCTTTGGCTTGCTTCTTAAACATTGCATTCGCTTTTTTGTAGGCTATTCTATTTTCGCTAGTCATATTGTTTTTGAATATATACCAGAGATTTTGTTTGGTTGACCTTAGTTCAGTTAAGTGGTCGTTCCACCATTGCACTTTCTTCTTTGTGGTGTGTTGTGGGTATGTATGAGGAATAGCCTAATTTGCGGCTGCCATTATTAAATTTCTGAGTTTCGAAGCTTCACTATTTATGTTGTTAGATATGTCATAGTTTTTTATTTTAGAGTTTATCAGGTTATGATATCTTGGCCAATCAGCTTTAGTTACAATGTAACTTGAAATGTGTTTTATAGTTGCTGGTTGTGTGTTGTCGCCATATGTTATGATTATGGGATAGTGATCGCTTCCGTGCATGGTTTTTAGTGTTGTCCAACTCAGGAAACTTGTGAGGCTCGCAGAAGCTAGTGAAATGTCCACGTGAGTGAAGGTGGAGTGGGTGGATAGGTGAGTGGGTTCACCGTTGTTGAGGATTGTCAAGTTAGATTGTGTTGTGAGTGTCTCTAAATCCTTCCCTCTTGTATTGGTTTTGAAAGATCCCCATAGCTGGCAATAATATTGTGGCTATTGGGCTGATTTAACATCATCTCCAGTTCAGCTTGTGGAATGGCTTGGGATGGTGGAATATATATTGATATTATTACTATTTTTAAGTTTAGGTTTATTTCTGTTATGGCTGCTTGTGTGTTTTGTGATGTGGGGAGGGGCTTGTGCTGAATATTTTTCCTGATCAATATAGCTGCACCTCCTGTTGCTGTCGGTGATGGTGGGCTTTTTATTGTTTCATAGTTGCTGATTTTAATATCTTCGTTTTTGTGGTGGGTTTCTTGTAAGGCTATGATGTCTGGATTTTCTGTTTTGATGAGGATCTGTAATTCATGTAAGTTATTTTTGAAGCCGTTCAAATTCCATTGAAGGATTTTGAGGTTCATTGAGGATGATCGTATAACTCGCGTTTTAGTTCACTAGATAAACTAAGCGGAGTTGTTTAGAGGTCTTGGTCGAATGACATCGAGTCTGAGCTATTGTCGATGTCGAGTGTTTCAGCTGATTTTTGGTTTGAATGGTTAGTTTTGTTGTTAATTTTGCTGCTTTTTGCTTTTAACTCTGCTTTGAGTTTTGATATAGCTCTATGGGATGTGGATTTTGGAAGTATTTTGATTTTGGTGCTTGGAGAGTTGAATGAAGTATTTTTGCGTGCTGGTGCTGGAAGTGTGCATGTGGTTGGGTTTTCACCGTGTGAGGTTGTCGCTATGTCGTCGTATGTTGTTATTGGTCTGCTCGATTGATTTGTGAGTGCTGTATGGGATGTGTGGAAATGGCTGGTTTGAAGGGAGACAGGTTGGGCTTTGGTGACTTTAGAATACATTGAATCGTTTATAGGATGTCGGCTTATATAGATTGAGTGCGCGGTTTTTTGTCGACTTTTTGTAGCGTTTTAATAGCTTGTATTTCCCGTTCTTTAATGAAAATAGGGCAAATTTTGTTTGTTGACGCATGATTTGCGTCTCCCAGATACCCAATGAAAGTTAGCAATCAGCCTCGGATGAGAGACCCCCCTTTTGATAATGACCATGGCAAACGAAACAAGGACTACGAATTGAGGACGTACACCTGGCAGGCTGAGGCTGATCGACTTCGCCGGGATCCGAAATATGGTTATCTGCGGTACTAGATTCCAGCACAAAAAAATACATCAAGCTATCTGGCAGTCTCCGGGACGAAAAGCTACCTACCAGATCGATCATGTTGTGATAGACGGAAGACACGTCTCCAGTGTTCTAGAAGTGCGTACGCTCCAAGGCCCTAACATCGACTCGGACCACTGTTGCAGCCAAGATTCGCACCCGCCTCTGTGCAGCAAAGAGCGCACATCAAAAAACACAAGGAAGGTTCAACGTCGAGAAGCTGCAATCACATCAGACAGCCGAACGATTCTCTACTCGGCTTGCACTCCTGCTCTCTGAGAGCACTCGTCAACAACTCGGTATAAGGGAACTGTGGGACGGCATTTCAAACTCCTTATGTACAGCTGCTACCGAAACCATTGGTATTCGGAAAATGCAAAAGAACAGCTGGTACGACGAGGAGTGCCGTGTCGTAGCGAGAGTTGAACAGGGAAGCGAGACGCATTTGCAGACAGAAGAAGAAAGAGGCCGAAACGAGTGAGTATGAAGAGCTTGATAAGCTTGGCCGACAGGGGTAATGCTCGAAGAAGTTTTCAAGACCATACTCTTGTAGAACCCCCAAAGGTGATCTAGTCACCGATGCCCAGAGCGTACTTAACCTATGGAGGAAACACTTCTCCAGCCTGCTGAATGGTAGTGAACGTTCAACGTCAGGAGAAGCCGAACCCGATTCCCCAATCGATGACGGTGGAGCAGACGTTCCATTGCCCGACCATGAAGAAGTTCGAATAGCAATTACCCACCTGAAGAACAACAAAGCGGTGAGGGCCGATGGATAGCCGTCCGAGCTATTCAAATACGGCGGTGAAGAACTGATAAGGAGCATGCATCAGCTTCTTTGTAAAATATGGTAGAAGAAAGCATGCCCAAAAATTGGAATTTAAGTGTGATCTGCCCAATTCACAACAAGGGAGATCCCACAATCTGCGCCGCCTACCGTCGGATAAGCCTCCTCAACATCGCGTATAAGGTTCTACAGAGCGTATTGTGTGAAAGATTAAAGCCCACCGTCAACAAACTGATTGGACCTTATCAGTGTGGCTTTAGTCCTGGCAAATCAACAATCGACCGGATATTCACCATGCGCCAAATCTTGGAAAAGACCTATGAAAGAAGAATCGACACACACCACCTCCTCGTCGATTTCAAAGCTGCTTTCGACAGCACGAAAAGGAGCTGGCTTTATGCCGCGATGCCTGAATTTGGTATCCCCGAACAACTAATACGGCTGTGCAAACTGACGTTGAGCAACACCAAAAGCTCTGTCAGGATCGGGAAGGACCTCTCCGAGCCGTTCGATACGAAACGAGGTCTCAGACAAGGCGACTCACTATTGTGCGACTTCTTCAATGTGCTGCTGGATAAAATAATTCGAGCTGCAGAACTTAATCGAGCAGGTACAATCTTTTATAAGAGTGTACAGCTGCTAGCGCCAACGCAGGATAACTCTTGCCAACAGGTAATACTTCGGACTAAGTAAGCAATTGAAAAGTAAAGTCCTCTCTCGACGAACAAAAGCCAAACTCTATAAGACGCTGCTATATGGTGCAGAGGCTTGTACGATGACAACAACTGATGAGTCGACGTTGCGAGTTTTGAGAGAAAGGTTCTGCGAAAGATTTATGGTTCTTTGCGCATTGGCCACGGCGAATATCGCATTCGATGGAACGATAAGCTGTACGAGAAATACGACGCAATTGACATAGTTCGGCGAATTAAAAGACAGCGGCTACGCTGGCTAGGTCATGTTGTCCGGATGGACGAAAACACTCCAGCTCTGAAAGTATTCGATGCAGTACCCGCGGGGGGAAGCAGAGGAAGAGGAAGACCTCCAGCCTGTTGGAAGGACCAAGTGGACAAGGACATGGCTTCGCTTGGAATATCCAATTGGCGTCACGTAGAGAAAAGAAGAAACGACTGGCGCGCTGTTGTTAACTCGGCTATAATCGTGTAAGCGGTGTCTACGCCAGTAAATTTGTATACATACATACATATATTCCTCTAAAGCTAACCATTTTGAGATCCTAAATAAATACCATTTTTCATGTTTTTATTTTTCTTTTTTAGAAATATAACTTCAGGGCTTAAAAATGGGGACTTGCGCAGTTTTCAATGCATTCTGAGCAAATATTAGAGAATTGTCATATTTTGAGTAAAAGATTGAGAATCATTAATCCCAATACCATGAATTCTATAGCAAATGATGTTATCTATAACTTGCTGCTTATCATTAATAGCGATGAAGAACCCAAAGAGAGCTTTTGTGAAAAATTTGATTTTGCATCGCCTGATTCGCGCTCATGACCATCATAGCATAACAAGAAACCAATAATTATTATTAACAAGGAACTTTCCAAAGTAAATAGGACTTTTTGAATCTAGCGCCCTCTGGTGGCGCCATCTATATGTTGACTGGTGCGTTAGAATCTGCTATCTTTATCGAATATCCGGTGAGACGGTTTAATGACATTTCATTGATTCGAAGTGAAGTTATTGCGTTTTAAGTGTCAGTTCGCTTGTGTTATCGGTGAGAAAATGAGATTCGAACGAATTTAAATTTTGTTTTGAAAATGGTAAAACTTTTACGGAAATGTTTCAATTGATGAAACAAGTTTATGGCGTTGATTGTCTATCCCGTTTTCAAAGTGGTCGTGAGGATATACATGACGATCAATATGTGGGCCAATAATTCATCAAAAGTCAGCCGAAATCATCATTGAAATTCATGGAAATGGAATTGAACATCTCCAAAACATCGATTTATCACATTTTGTATGAACGTTTGGGCTTACGAAAGGTGTATGCACGGTTTGGTCCGCACACATTGACTGACGACCAACAATTGCTCAGAATCCAACATTCGAAGGACAATTATTTGACCAAAAATCACATTTAAAGCATTAACCACCCCCCGTATTCACCTGATATGGCATCATGCGACTTCTTTCTTTTCGGAAAAATGTATTTGCCCATGAAAGGAAAGCGTTATGTAGATGTAGAGGCCATTCAAAAGGCATGCACCGGCATTCAGGCTTCCATATCGGCCAACAAGCTAAAACATTCGTTCGACATGCTTTTGGACCGTGCAAAAAGCTGTTTTGAAGCAGAAGGAAACTATCTTGAATAAAATAAATTGATTTTGCCGAAAAAAAGTTTGTTCTGTTTTTTTTTTTCAAGTCCTATTTACTTTGGAACGGAAAAGTAGTTTTATATTTGCTCAGAATGCATTGTAGATTCTAAGCTAGGTAACTGGCAAATCTTGTTTATAAATTCAAGGGCATAAGCTCCAACCATAAGGCCTACCATATAAATTATCTTAAATTTGGTAAAATTTAAGAATAGCGAATCGAACAATTCACTGGCACTAATATGTAAACTGGTAAAATCCAAAAAAAGAGTTTAGCAAACGATTGTACGGCTTGAGATAAGTATCTATTATACTATATGCGCAAATATATAGAACACGATATTTTCACAACACTTACTGGATTATACAGTTTTAATTTCCACTCAATAGCCACTTGCGTAAAACTCATTAAGATAGCAGCTTTCTCACACACACCTGCACTCCCTGAATCCTCAAAACTACCCAAATGAAAATTTAATGCGTGAAACTTTTCCATGCACCAGTTACACATCCATATATGTGGGATTGCAACCCCGACCTGCGCACGCATGCAACTCTAAACGTACACCCTGACTGAACGGACCCAACGAATAATGACCTGACCTGCGCACGCATGCAACTCTAAACATACACCCTAAATGAATGGACTCAACGAATAACAATGAACGCCGACAGCGACAGTTAATAAATATAGTTTAAAAAAACTAAAAAACACGCTTTTAAAGCATATCAAACTAAAAAGTGAAAAATAATTCTTTGTATAAACTAACAATAATAATGAAAGAAAAATTCCTGCATTATTGTGAGAAAAGCGTGGCATGCTCGATATATGAAAAATATGTCACAAAGCACCCCACGCTTTTCTCACAATAATGCAGGAATTTTTCTTTCATTATTATTGTTAGTTTATACAAAGAATTATTTTTCACTTTTTAGTTTGATATGCTTTAAAAGCGTGTTTTTTAGTTTTTTTAAACTATATTTATTTTTAATTTTTTAGTTTGATGCGAGAAACCCCAAATTTATTAAAATATGAACTATGACATGTAGTAGAGTAAGTTTGGGTATTGTGATATGGGTATAAGTTTTTCTACTATTACTTAAAATTTCATAAACTAATACTTACAAAAATTATGCAATACTATTCCTTGCTTCATTGCGCAATATATCCCAAATTGATATTTCGGTATATCAAGTACTTTGAAAGATAACTCAATTAAACTATAGATGGTCGAAAAAGCGACTTCGCCAAATTTATGTCAGGTAAAGTGATATACTATATCACATTACCTATAAGCTTTCCTTAAAAAAAAAATAAAATAAGAACGAATTGCTAAATAATACATTTATTAAAAACAAAAAAGCGACATTTTGTATTGTTGTAATATAATTCATTAAGAATAAAAAAAAACATGACTATTCAAGTATGTACATAGAAACAATCAAGGATTCAAAAAAATGTGTACTGTTTTTAATTTTAAAATGTTTGGCAGGACTCGCAAACAAATATTGCTTGACGCTTAGGGAGACATTTGCTATGTGCCCAAACTAAGTCGCATAGCAAACATGGTACCCAAGCAATACTTCCTTTATCCGTCTCAAAGTTTTTGTTGCAAAAAGCGCACGCAGTATCCTTACTAGGTGGTGTTTCCGCCCAACATTCCTCATCTGAACTGGGAAGATGCAAGCTTTTTTCCGACTCGCTCGAAGAAGTTTCCCTAGTTTTGGTTGCCCGTTGTGTTTTGGTTTTACGTTGAACTTTCAGATAAGCCTTTGAAAACAGCTCAACTACATCAAATTGTGTCACCTTTCGGCCTTGCTCTCGCATAAATCGTCTTATTTCGTCATTGTAATATGTTTTAAGAGGACCCATAAATGCTTTATCTAAGGGTTGCATTTTGTGTGTACAATGAGGTGGCAATGATAAGATAATGACGCCATTTTGATGAGCCTTATTCAAAACATCAACATTTCGCGTATGACTGTAGTGGCCATCTAAAATAAGCAAGATTGGGTTCTCCTTTGATGGATTAGTGAATCGCAAAAAGTGATCAAACCACGCGGTAAATATTGGTATTTGTATCCATCCCGATATGTGACAAGCAGAATCGGAACCAGGGGGAGCATGTTTCATTAAAAGCGGAGAGGGATTTTTTCTTGGAAAAATGAAAAATGGTGGAACAAAGGCTCCTCCTGCGCTCATGCAGCTTATAACTGTTATGAGAGATCCTCTTTCTGCTGAAGTCATGCAACCAATTTGCCTTTTGCCTTTTGCTGCTAAATTTTGGCTAAAATTGGCTGCTTACTTTGCACGATAGACACTCCTGTCTCATCAACATTCCATATTCTAGTTGCAGAAAATTTATGCTTCTCAAACTCCTGCTCCAATAAATTATAGAACTTGCTCACATTTTCCACATTGAATCCTTTGATTCTCTCGATTGAAGTACCTGTGGCAGAGGGTAAACTTATTTCCGTTTTATGTCTATTTAGAAAGCTACGCAACCAATCTTTTCCGGCGCATTCCCTGATTATGGAAAATGGGTTCTCAATATTATTTCGCTTTGCTAATTGAAATGCAAGCGAACGCACATCACTTCGAGTGAGCCCCCAAAACTTTGCCTCCATTTCTCTCAAATATCTTACCAGCTCTAATTCAACATCTCGGTTAAAAACCGGCCTACGTCCCAATGGAATAGCTAATATTTCGTCGATTGTTTTATCGCTGCGGGCAGCTCTTTGCAAGGTTGCAAATGGGACACCATACGTTTTCGATGCCAGAAGTATTCCCATCTTTTCGGCTCTTACAGCCTGTATGGCTTTTTTCATTTTTTCTGCATTCCACTTACGAATTTCCCCTTTCTTCGGCATTGCGAAAAACTATAATTTAAGAAGAGTATTACTTTTATGTATGATATTATGTTTGTTTAATATGATATACTATATCACAATGGACAACATTGACTATATCACATTAGCCAAACTCCAGTTTGAAATAATAAAATATTTGTTTCACAAAAAAATATTTATTTGGGCTAAAAATTACCTGAATTACGGTTAATTATATTAACGAAAGATCAAGAAAAAATTACTAGAATTCTAAAATATGAATTAAACTCTGAATAATCCTTTGTCGAAACGCCCGTTGAAATAATGGTGACCGCACTACTATAAGCTTTTTGGCACACTGAGAGCAAACGAAGTGTTCAGTAGCACGCGCACCTTTGCAGCAACAGTTTTTTACAGTTGCTTTTGTATTCTCGGAAAGATTCATGTCAAAACATGAATAGTTTACGAAATATGCTGGCATATCACATTGCACACCCATATCACAATACCCCAACTTACTCTATTGGTTAAGTAAATCGATAATTATGAACGATCGACGCCCAACTCAGTATGCTATTTAAATGTCACCAAAACTAGTTTTATATATATGTAGCATACTTTTAAGCGCATATTTTTGGTGAGCTGCTTAAACTTACTGTCGCCTTCCTACAGTGTCTCTCAAATATTCTACGTTTCAGTACCACTTAAAAAAAGTTACAAACATACATACATACATATATACATACGCCTTCCTACAGTGTCTCTCAAATATTCTACGTTTCAGTACCACTTAAAAAAAGTTACAAACATACATACATACATACATACATACAAGTGAAACCAATAAAAGCGTATTAAAAATACAGACACTTGATTTTGAAACTCCATACCATACGGACGTGCGCTCGAAAGAATATTAATTGGTCACTAAACTAATTTTATATTACTGTGTGTTTAACCCTACGTTTTCAACCGATGTTATTAAATAAATCATTTTATATTATATACTAAAACAAACTAAGGCGTTTAATTTTAAAAACAATTCCCTACATATATGTGTATAATGATTGTGTGTGTATGTGTATTGCCGATAGGAAAACATCCGATTATGCTCGCCATGCACACAACTAAGTTATGGCGCAGATGCATATGCTGCTCTCAATATGTAGAGCAGTGGTTCCCAAACTTATTTTGTCTACCGCCCACTTTGAGAATAAATATTTTGATTAGCGCCCCCATTTTTTCAACCATTTAAAAACCGCTATAACTTCAAATTAATTATTGTGACCTATATACTTATGTATATTAACGGAGAATTCTAAACGAAACTTTTACTATAACCAGCATCTTGAAACCTGAGCGCAGTAGGTAACATATGTACAACGGCGCTTAGGTCTCAAGTTAACTCTTACGGACTCCACCTGCCAATAAGAATGATTATTGAAACACAACTTTATAGTATTAAAACAGAGAATCTTTTATTAAAAATAAAACTAAAATAATCGATCCATATATAAAAACTAATGTGAAGGATGAATCTGATGCTGTTTAATAAGTTTGTTAATATCAGGTTCCAAGCAGTGTTGTCACAGCACTAAATCCACGCTTACACAAATATGACGATGGGAATGCTATCAAGAATCGTTGAACGATTGACCACAATCCAGGGTACAATTGCGAGATCGGTTTTTGTAGCCAAAATTCTTGGTAACCATTTTTGAACTTGATTTTTATTTCCTCGTTTGTTGTCAATTCTATAAGTTCTTCTTCCAGCTGAGGTGACATTGCTGTGTTGACATTTGAAAACGGATCCAACACCCAGTCTGATATTTCCAAGTTCAAAATGTCCGGGTATCGTTCGGTGAAGTCAATGTGGATTAAATTTAGTTTATCGCCTTGCAGTTGGAGATTCGTGTCGTTGAACAATTTATACAGGTCTGTCATGTAAGCTATATCATTCTTTGATGTTATGAGCTTGTCTTGAAATTCTGTATCTTTAGTTTTCAAGAACTCTATAACAGAGTCAAACAGGTTGTAGAATCGAGTCAGACAATTGCCTCTTGATAGCCAACGAACTTCAGTATGAAACGACAAACGATTGAAATCCTCGTCATTAGTAACACAAAACTGATGAAATAATTTATCATTCAAAGAGCTGTTGCGGATTTTATTGACTGCTTTGATGACATATTGCAGTGATTGAAATAGTTTTTCACTTAAGTTTCTAGCAACTAAATGTTGTCTATGAATAACGCAATGTACACCAAGGACATTTGGAAGTTTATTTTTTAAGTGCGGTATTAAGCCTTTATGGCACCCTATCATAGCCGGAGCGCCATCCGTAGCAATTGAAATAATATTTTTCAAAGGAATCTCTTTCTCTCTTTCTCATCGCAAAACTTTTCCAATATATTGAATATGGTTTCGCCTTTTGTATCGGTCTCTAAGTTTCTAGCAAATAATAGTTCTTCACATATTTTCTCATCTTTAATAAACCTCACGTAAGACAACAACATTGCTTCATTAGTTGGTAAAGTGGACTCATCGAGCTGAATTGAGAATTGGCTTGTCCTCAGGTGATCGCACAATGCCATTTCATCAATTCGTCTTTGCACAGAATTATTACTCAAAGGAATTTTTCGGATAATAACTGCGGCCGGTTTATGAAGCACGGTAGTTATTACTTCATTTATTTCTGGCAATATTAACTCTTCTCCGATGTTATGCGGTTTGCCTTTTTGAGCAATTAACAAAGAGAGAGCCGCCGAAAATAGTTTTGCTACACTTGGCTGAGTATTATGCTTCTTCTCTAGGTCTTGAAAATATGCTACATTCTTGTCTCTCTTATCTGGATGCATTTTATTCAAATGATCTTGCAGTCTTGAAGGCTTCATTGCTTCATTCGAAAATGTTTTTAGACATAGAAGACACAAAGGCGAGGATGGGTTTATGGGATTTTCAATGAATCCGAATTTAATGTTGAATAATTGGATGCCCAATTTAGTGGGAAACATCCAGCACTTAATTTTTAGGTTTTATTAAATCATTAACTATGCAAAATGAAACACATTATTTGGTGATCAAATAGTAAACACTTTCAGAATTAACTTTATTTTTTATGCTTTTTTCATGAAATCAAAAGAAGTGATTGAACAAAGTAGTGACGACCATATCACAGAGGACCGCTGAGAAGTTAATTGTATTTCCGAAGCGTACAGGATCGGTGTCGATAGATGTTAAGTAACGTGGGTGTCGACGCGGCAGTGTGTCTGTTAACGACCGAATTGTGTAGAACCAATTGATGAGGTTTTGAACGAAAGTGTTGCTATGAGGATAGTTAGCGACGAATTGGGTCGGGTGATGACGACGGGGCGCAGTGTGTCAGCGAATGTGTGTATTTCGAATGTGTTTCCTTTCCTGTTGTCTATCCCTTTTGTTTAGTGGGTAAGAGCACAGGTGTGGTGAGTTGCGTTGAAGTGTCATCAGCTGTGGTGAATTGCGCGGTCGTATTAGAGTGCGCCAGTTTTTCCCAGGTTGAGTGAGGGGGGAGGTTTAACTCATTTAAACATCCTGGGCCCCCTAGGCGAATATTTCAAACATATGTTGTTGTACGTATTTAGCCGTGCTGTGGATTTGGCAGCAAAAGTATTTAATATTGGCGTTGTAATATTGTCATATTTACGTATTTGAATGTACATGTATGTACATCTTTGAATTTTAACATGCAAATAGATGCTTAAGAGGAGCAACTTTATTTTGCGGGTTATTTATTATTTGGCTTTTCTGTGTTCTTGGCAATTGTTGCATTTTTTTATGATATTTAATTTATGATCGGCTAATGAAGGATAGTAACTCCACGCCTGGCTCAGATATGGCCAGAATGGGTACTCCTTAGCCCTGGAGTTAGGGCTGTGACAATAGATGGATCTTGCGAGAGAGTGGCCGTGAATTGCGAACGGCTTCAATTCATGCAGTACAGAATTCTTCATAAGTGTTTAATGCTTTGTATAGCTGATTTCCCTAACCCACCGATATGAGAAGCGCTTGGATAGATACGATAAGAGCGACCTTTATCCTTTTGTAAGTGTAGGTACGTCACTGTATCGCATTGGGAGTGTGATGATCCCTTATTTGAAAATTTAAGCCTCTTTGGGGCAATATTGTATGAAAAGTTTTTTGTTGGACTTATTGAGACATTTTTGTTATATTTTATGTTTAAGTGCGTACGCACTAATTTGACGTTTAGTACCGCACAACATAGCTTCAGAGTTTTTAAGCAGGATTTTTTATCATTATTGGCGAAAGCCATCCTGCGGGGTCGAAAAGTTACGAACATTTATTTGTCTTTTTATATGGGGTTGTCAGAGAGAATCTGACCTTGTTTTTTCTACCCTTATGTGGGGTATTGGAAAATTGTGGCTCTAGTGGTTGTCGTACGATGTACCGGCCATTATTTGATCGAGTAGTTGTGGCTTTAGAGAAGTGCACACAATACCGATCTTCTTTGGTTTTGTTTAGTATTTGGGGAAGTTTCCCTATCTCGTGAAATTTCCTTAATTGTGAATTAAGGCATTTGTTTGATTTTTTCTCAACTTGAGTTGGTGTGGTGGTAACTAGTTCTGTAACTAGTCCACTTTGTGTTTCGCTGTGCAGCGTTTGAACTTTTTGTGCTTGAATTGGTGTGGTGGTAACTAATTCTGTAACTAGTCCACTTTGTGTTTCGCTGTGCAGCGTTTGAACTTTTTGTGCCTTTGAGCAACATGGTGTCTGTTGGCAATTTTTCGAGTTTTGGTTTTCGGGATTTGCTTTTGCAATTATACCCGTGGTTCTTTGTGAATAAGCGCTTCTTTGGGGTGAGATGGGATATCTGCCGTAATGAAGCATTGAATTGTGTCTTTTGTGACAATATAAGCAATTATATTTGCTTTTGCAATTTTTAAGATTGTGTGTATAGGACAAGCAGTTTGTACAGAGTCTTCTTGATCTGACAAAGTTGTTCCTTTCATTTATATTTAATTTCTTAAACTTCTCGCAAGTTTTAAGCTTATGCCCTCTTGTGCATAGTTCGCACGACGTATGTATTCGTTGTTCGGATGTGAACGATTGTATTTTGTTAAAAATTATGTGTGAGTTGTTTTTGCTTCTAGCTTGGGGTCTATTTAAGCTTCTATTTTGGTCGTGTTTAATTTTCTTAGTTTTTATTATGTTTTCTTCTAACCTTTCCGCAATTTCATATTGGGTGGTGAGAAAATCTTTCATTTGTTGCCACGTTGGGCACTTTTTTCGAGATGAGAGCGATTGCTCCCATAGAAGTAACGACTTGTCTGGTAATGCGGCGGTGCAAATGTTTACCAGAATTGGGTCCCAGCTGTCTGTGGGAATATTTTGTGTCGACAGAGTCGACAAACAATTAGAAACAGTGGATTGTAGTGTTACAAATTCTTCACTTGTTCCTTTCTTGATTTTAGGCAAGTTTAGTAGTGTCGTTACTTGTTTATCGACCAGTATTCTTTCATTTTCGTATCTAGCTTTTAGAGCTTCCCAAGCCAAATTGAAATTATCGTCATTAAGAGCGAACTGTTTTACTATTTCGCCTGCTTGACCTTTTGTTTTGTATCGGAGGTGATACAGTTTTTGTGCCTTTGATAGTTGTGGATGGTTGATGTAAACGGCTGTGAACATGTCCCGGAAGGACGGCCATTCTTCATAACCTCCGTAAAAGGTTTCTGTATCACATGCAGGCACCTCGAGTTGGATGCCTGAACTTGCCTCTTGATTGTCTATTTGTGGCAGCTCTACTCTACTGTGGGGAGTAGGTGTAATTGCTTTAATGAGCTTTAATTGATCGGAGATCATAGCTTTCGTTTCTTCATATTGGTCCAAGCAGTTTTCGTAAACATCGTAAGCCGATGATTTAAAATTTTGAGGTAGATCTGAATCGTCAGATTCTACAATGGCGTCATGAGCCGATTGGAGGCGAGTCCAAAAATTTTTAAGATTTTGGCCTTTTACTTCTAATAACGATTCCGAGTTTTCGTGAATCGGTGAAGCGGCAAATCTAGTGCAGTATCTTGTTAAACTGTCACTTTCGGAAATGAATTTAATAGCCTGTTTTGAGCGTGTAGCTCCAGGTGTACTTTGATTTTTGTTATTAACCATTTTTGTTATATTATATATTAAAATATTTGTCAAAATGAACTAAATTTTTCTCAGTGTAAACTGATTTGTAGTATTTAATAGGTGCGAAAAGTGTAATAAATTGTATACTCTTTTTTAAATAAATAAGAGTTTTTTTCAGATTATATCGGTACAAACGTATATTTTATCAATATAGTTTTGTATTTATTTGCAGTAGTATTAGTTTTATTTATGTTTTATTTTGAATTGTTAATTGCTATTAAAAACCGTACTTTTTATTAATTAAAATATTTTGTGTCCGAATATTTTGTATATAGATACACCCTAATACTTGGACTTATGTGTATGTTTGTATGTGCTTATGAAGTTGCTTATGTTTTGTGCAATTGAGAGCTCGTGGAAGAGATCAATATGCTTGGTACATAAGTATGCACGAATTGTTTGTTATGCTTTGTTCGTAAGCAATTGAGAGCTCGTTAGAGAGATCAATTAGCTTTTTGTCCACAATCCTGCTTGTTTTTGTTTGCCAAAGAACAAGAGGTATTGCCGGATAATTGCAAATATGGACTTTGAACATGTACTAATGTTTATGTGTTAATATATATTTTATATAGTTCTTACAAGTTGTGTATGCTTTGTTGAACCTTTGGTTTTTTTTTCTTTTGAGAGAGAGAGGTATGTGACAAAGATATTTTCTCTTATGTACATATGTTCATATGTAAATAAATATGCACTTTTACAATTAGAACCCTCGTCTAATATGTATTATAGATATATGTATGTATGTATGTACATATGTATACATATATATTTTGCGCTTGGCAATTATGCGTATGTACATAAGTATATATAATGAAATAAATATATAATAAATGTTTCCACTAAATATACTTATATGCATACACGCATGTATGTATGTTATAATTATTTTGTTTGTGTTTTTGTCTTTTACTTTAGGTAGGACTTGCGATTTTTGCTTACTTACTTACTTATTATATACAATCCCGCTTACTGCTTTATTAAGCAGAAAGGGTTTGCCAGAAATTTTTTGCAAGTAATTGCTGTATATACGTATTTATGTGCATTTAACAAATTTCCTGTACTCCTCTCCAATCCGTTTCCATCTGGTATGCTTTGTAATGTTGTTTGTGCGTATTTTTGTCTGCGTTTATTCGGGCCGCTGATGTCAACTCCTTCTCCTTCGCTTCCAGTTGGTTGTCTTTCGTTTAGCGTTGTTTTGTTTATTTTATGTTGTTTTATGTTGTTGTTCGCGCCCGCTCAATTTGTTAGTTCATATTTTAAGTTTGGTTTCGCGCGCGTTTAGTTTGTTCGTATGTATGTACATATGTATGTTGTACTGCTGGGTTTCGCATCCAGTGTTTTTTTGTATGTATGTATTCTTAAGCTCCAATTATGCATGCTTGACTTGACCTAGCCAGACTTGAGAACTGTCACATAAAAGATCTGTTTAATGAGCCTTGCATGTATTTGATTACCGAACGCTTGACTTGACTTGAAAGTCTGTTGAATTTAGAATTTCAAGTTACGTTGACATTTCAGAGAGTGGCATCTTTGCTCTCTCCCTTTATTTTGACATTTCAGAGAGTGTCAGCTCGGTTCTTTCCCTCGCTTTTTCAAATTGAACGATTCACATCATTTTCATCATTTCATTTTAATCTAAATTTAATTTGCCAGAAATAAATCAAAAAAATCACAATGAATGACGAAAAACTAATAGAAGAAGTGCGTGCGCGTGAAATTTTATATAACAAGGCCTGCGTAGGCTACCGGGTGCCGAGCAAAAAGAAGGCTGCGTGGGTAAGCGTGGCAAAGGAGCTAGGTGCTACTGGTAAGTAATTGTTATTATTTATTAGATTTTAATATATTTTGTATATATGTATATATATAGGTAGAATTTAATAGTTTATGTTGGGTTTATTTTACAGATGAGCAATGTTCGAAGAGGTGGCTGACTCTAAGGGAGAGATTCAGTAGGGAAGTAAGGAAAATGGAGTCACCATCAGGAAGTGGGGCGAGTAACACCGAAACCTGGCCATTGTTCGATAATATGAGCTTTTTAAAACTATATATACAGCCCAGACCGTAAGTTAATCTTTTTAATATTTTATACGTATTAAATATTTATTTCCCTTTTACAGAAATCGCTGCACCACAAACATTTTAGAAGATATATATTCGCAGGAGCTGTTTGAGCCATTTACTTTTGAAAGTTCTCCGACTATTTTATCGTCACCTTCGGAGTTTTCGTCTTCAACTCCGATCCGGAAAAGAGTCAAAAAAACAAACAGCGATGACGACAGCTGTTTCAAAGAAGCGTGCGAGCTATACAAAAGCATGTGTGCAGAGAGGAGCAATTGCAGCGAGGCGGTGAGGTCGTTTGGTGTTATGTTGACCTCTATCATGAACGGTATGAGCGAGGTAAAGCAAATGAAAGCAATACAAGTTTTAACAAATTCGTTATTTGCTATTAAATCGGAACCCGAATAATTTTTTTTTTTTATTTTTAAATCATTTGTTTGTTGTTTTATACAGATATTGAATTAATATGTAAAAATGTTTAAAACGCTTGTTGCCTAGACATAGGAAACAACAATGTATCTCATTTTTCAAAAATAGTTTTAAAATGTTTAAAACGCTTGTTACCTAGACATAAGAAACAACAATGTATCTCATTTTTCAAAAATAGTTTTAAAATGTTTAAAACGCTTGTTACCTAGACATAAGAAACAACAATGTATCTCATTTTTCAAAAATAGTTTTAAAATGTTTAAAACGCTTGTTACCTAGACATAAGAAACAACAATGTATCTCATTTTTCAAAAATAGTTTTAAGAATGTTCAAAAGGGTTTTAAGAATGTTTTTGAAAAAATAAAATAATTTGTTTTTATAACTCTTTAATTTTGTATGTCTTTTATTTATTGTGTCCATATTGCCATATGCCTGTGTAATCTTCCTAATACAGATAATTACCATCTTTTTCAGTAAATAAAACAATATTTATAGATATATCCATGGTTTAATAAAATATCACAAAAAAGTTAACGTAACAAAAAGTATAGTATAAAGATATTTAGATTACAATTTTATACATAAAAATATGTATATATTTCAAATGCATAAAATACACAAACATTGCTATACACTAAATACGATCTTCTTGAAATGAAACCGCTCCCTGATTTATAAAATAATCTGCCAAAAAATCCCTTAGACGGAATGCGAAACTAGATGCATTGCGTCGAGTTGTACTTATTGAATGTAATGCACCTCCAACACTCTCTAAATCTTCACGCCATTCTCCCTCCAATATTCCATGGTCTGCGGTGTCTGTGTCTACAAATGTATCTGGACAATACCAACGATCATGGTCATTCAACATTACAAAATTGTGAAGAACCAGACAGGTTAACACAATTGTTTCGCAGTTCTTTGGGCTAAAGTCTATTACCTTTCGTAGAACACGCCATCGAGCAGTTAAAATACCAAAGCTATTTTCGATTACTCTACGAGCTCGGGATAACCGGTAATTGAAAATAGCTTTGTTTCGTGGCAGCTGTGCACCGGGGTAAGGTCGCATTAAGTTTTCCTTCAATGGGAACGCTGCGTCGGCCACAAAAAAATGTGGAAAATCTGTTGAGGATCCATTCCATAATGGAGCTCTTGGTGGTAGTGGCAATTTGTTTTCCAAGAGTGCTTGACCAAATTTAGTTTGCTGAAAGACACCTTGAAATAAAATAAAAATAAGTAAATATTGAAATATTGCAAATCTTTTAAAATACCTCCGTCACTTTGTCCGCCATAGCTACCAATGCTGGCAGAGGTGAACGTATACCGAGCGTCGCAGGATGCCATTAAAACTATACTATAAAACTTTTTATAGTTATAAAATAACGAGCCTGAATTTTGTGGACGAATAATAGCTATATGCTTCCCGTCAATTGCTCCGACGCAGTTGGGTATATTCCACAGTTTTAAAAAATCTGCAGCAATGTCTTTATATTGTGCGGTAGTTGGCTCGCTAAGGTATATCGGGCACAGGTGTAACCAAAATATTTCACACGTTTCAAGTACGATATTCCGCACTGTTGTTTTCCCTAATTTATGCATCGAGGCTATGATCTCAAAAGGTGTTCCATAAGCGAGGTACCTAAAAAATAAATGAGAATACAATTAAATGAATATATGTACTTCAAGGATTTTACTTACATTAAAGTTATAACCACTCGCTCCTCGACGCCAATTTGTTGTTTTGGTTTTTTTAAAAACGGACTAATAATATTTAAAAGAAGGTTGTATACTGGCCGATTCATCCGTGTTAAAGCAAATAGTTTTTGGTCGTCTTCTTTTAATTTTAAAAAGTTCTTCCAGAAGAAACCATTTGGGTTTCTATCCCGATTTGCTGGATGAACGGACCAGCGGCGTTTACGTCTTCTTAATACTTTTCTTCTTTGAAGGCGAAGAATATTTAAATATAATAGTTCATGGAATAAATCACTATCCATTATTAAAGTTAATATATTCAACAAAACAATTTGTTTTAATATTGATTAAATTTTCACAAGCTTCACATATCAAGTAAAATGTCACGTTTGTGTGCTCTCTCAACATTCAAAAACAGCTGATTTCTACGCGCTGTGTTTAGTATAATAGCAGTTACGTTTCACAAGTCACCTTTTTCGAAGCTGAGTTGAGTCAAGCATGCATAACTAGAGCTTTAGATTCGCGATTTCACGCGCGGTTTATGGATTTTTTTTAAGTTTATCTCGACTGTCTTTTATATAGTTTTAGTTTTGTTGGCACACACTTCTAATATGTATTAATGTTTTTAGTTAGTTTTGTCCATATTTTCGGTACTTTTTAATTTGTTATGATATATGTATGTACATATGTGTATATACATATATAAACGCACTATTGTTCTGCTTGTTTATTTTGTTATCTTTTTTGTTGTGACACTGCACTTTTCGTCTATCTCTATCTCTTTTGTCTATGTATATACTTATAATAAATATATTTTGATCTTCGTTCTGGTTGGGTCACTGCACTTTTTTTTTTTTTTGTTTTTTGTTCACCGCACAAGTAAGTATATATTAATATGTTTATATCTTTATTGTGGTTTATGTTTTTCCACTAGTGCCTTTCTGTAAGGCTCGAAGGACCATGAATACTTGGATGCCCAATTTAGTGGGAAACATCCAGCACTTAATTTTTTTAGTTTTTATTAAATCATTAACTATGCAAAATGAAACACATTATTTGGTGATCAAATAGTAAACACTTTCAGAATTAACTTTATTTTTTATGCTTTTTTCATGAAATCAAAAGAAGTGATTGAACAAAGTAGTGACGACCATATCACAGAGGACCGCTGAGAAGTTAATTGTATTTCCGAAGCGTACAGGATCGGTGTCGATAGATGTTGAGTAACGTGGGTGTCGACGCGGCAGTGTGCCTGTTAACGACCAAATTGTGTAGAACCAATTGATGAGGTTTTGAACGAAAGTGTTGCTATGAGGATAGTTAGCGACGAATTGGGTCGGGTGATGACGACGGGGCGCAGTGTGTCAGCGAATGTGTGTATTTCGAATGTGTTTCCTTTCCTGTTGTCTATCCCTTTTGTTTAGTGGGTAAGAGCACAGGTGTGGTGAGTTGCGTTGAAGTGTCATCAGCTGTGGTGAATTGCGCGGTCGTATTAGAGTGCGCCTGTTTTTTCCAGGTTGAGTGAGGGGGGAGGTTTAACTCATTTAAACAAATGTATTCCGCACAGTATTGCCGTCTCTTCTTTTTTACTTCCGGCATTGTTTTGCTTTGGGAAATACGTTTAACTTCGCGTGTAGTATAAAGGAGGCGTAAGTAATGCTCATCTATTGCGCGCAAAACCACAAATGAATATGAAATAAATATTACATTGTTTATATAGGAATGCTTAAGCACAATTATTATATAGTAGTCCAAAAATATGAATTCTTATTTTTCCGAGAAATACATTTGTAAAAAAATGGATCTTTATCCTTTTTTTTATTTTTCCCAGAAATACATTTGTAAGAAAGGATAAAGATCCTTTTTTTATTTTCCACATAAAAGATTTAAGGAGTTCAAAAGCTCAAAACGTGCGCTAAATAATATAAATATATAAAATAAATTTTTCAAGAGCTCAAAGCATGCGCTACATTATCTCGAACCTACCTACCCTACACATTTGCGCAAATGATTATATTATGATGGCAAATGCCTACATACAGATTTGGCAATGGCAATAAATAACAATACGTTTGACAGTTAGTATTCTATAAATTCTATCCTGTCGAGATGCCCCGTTATGAAACGGAGCGACCGATTGACATGATTTTCATTTTTACTATATATGTATATATACTATACTACGCGGAGAGAAATATAGAACCGAGTTTGAGCAATCTTTTAATTCATACTCGTAATAGTTTATGTTCACAAGTTGTTGTTGAAAGTCGAGAGCTTATGTAGTCGTTGTCTAAGAGGCCTCCCAGCTAAATAAAATTACAAATAACCCTACAGGCCTCTACACGCAGCAGCCCCCCTCGGGACAGATCCGGGTATCGCTTTCGATGCCCCTTCACCTCCCTTCGTCACTGTTTACTGATAATCTGCGCTGAAGTATTTGAAGTTTGTATATATCTAATATATAAAAAACTCCTCCGACGAATGGCAACCCAAGACACATGAACTATGTACATGAGTACTCCCAGGATGCGATGACATACGTATGGAATTATGGATCGCTGTGAATTATCAAGCGATCATCACGATATTACAGCACGTTCAACAACATTTAAACAACAGATACGATGTTTAATGGACTTTATCTTGAAGCAACATATATATATACTTGTATGTGGTGCTGTTAGATGCTATATGTACTCTGTTGAGTGGCAAAAGAGATTACTCTTTCTTCTTTGGATGGTGGATGGTGACTAAACCAGATCAAATTGCAGAAATCATTTCTGCGGAAATTCCTGATGCAGCGAAAGATCCAGTATTATATAAAGTGATGAAAATCAAAATGGTTCATGGACCTTGCGGACGCCACAATCCCACTTCATATCCACCAAAGTTGAGTATTGCTGTTTGGTGAAATCGATCAAATACGTTTGCAAGTACGTCAAAAAAAAAACGAGATATTATCAAATGGGTCGATAAATGAACAGAAGGCCAAAGTGTATATTTAAACCCAGAGAATACAGTACAGCTAGCGGAAACACCGCCAACAACAAAATTGACATTGGCGAGTATTTTCTCGACTTGCGTCAGTGAACCGTTTGCGAGGAAATTGCTCTTTTCGCAAATGCCTTGATATTATAAATGGAATGCATCGTCAAAGAAATGTTTACATAGAAAACAAGCCCAACCAGTAGATGGACATTCAGGTGTGTTCTCAACTAATGCATTAGAATCAATTTACACAATCCACCCGAAAAACGATGATTGCTTCTCCATTCGGTTGCTATTGATTAATGTACGCGGTTCAACTTCATTTGATTCATTGCGTACTATGAATGGTAGGGTGTGTGCAGCTTTTGAGAAGCATGCAGCAATTACAATTGCTGGAATCTGGTAAATGATGGACGATGCGATAGCTACTTCGCATGAAGGTCGCACACATTTCGCGATGATCATTTCAACATATCAGCCTTCAAATCTGCGTCAATTATGGGATACGAACAAAAGCTACACTTCTACATTGTATTCGTTATGAATTGGAAATGGGCAAACTCCGATCAATTGACAATGAAGACGAAGCCGTGAATTATCCAGTGGAATTTCTAAATCCTTTGGAGAGGCTTGGTATGCCGCCGCATCATTTGCGTCTCAAAATCGGATCTGTCGTTATTATGTTTCCCAATCTTCATGCGCCCAAAACAGTGTAATGGAACCCGACTGATTGTGATACAGCCATCGAATACAAGGGCGCCGAATGCTTGATTCTACGAATACCTTTGAGTTCCAACCATTTGCCATTTCAGTTAAAACCTTTACAGGAAAATTGAATACATTGAAAAAATCTAGAAAAATCGCAAATAAATGATTTAATCACAGAATATAGTACATAAATTTTTTTTTCATTTCAAAACACATAATTTCACGCAAGTCAACGCCTGCGGGGTCTGCTAGTTTTTATATAAAACTCAAATTCTCAAAGTTATCTTCTTGTTCCCAACACACTTGTCACAAGTATTTTCAAATCCCGAAACAGTTGTTAAAATCAATTTTCGAAATAGCCTTCAATGCATCTAGCGATTTATGTTAAATAGCCTAAGTTGACTCAAAACGGGTTTCCCAGTCATAGGGGCCACAGGGAAATACGGTGATAGTGACACGATACTGGTTGAAAATTTGAGTAAAAACTCACGAAGAATCAATGCAGGATGCGACGGTGCATTATCGAGGAGCAGAAATCAAATGTTGTCAGTCCACACTTTGATGTACCACTTATTACAGATGTCACTATGCACTGACAGTGATACCAACGTGAGTTATAATATTGAGTAAATCAAACGCGAATTTTATATTTTTTGTTAATCTTAATATATAAAAATCACGTGTCACGTTGTTTGTTTGCGATGGACTCCTAAACTACTGAACCGATTTTAATGAAATTTTTAACACTCTGTGCAGTTTGGTCCAACTTGAAAGATAGGATAGTTTATAACTCTCCTTATAGTCGCATTATTTATTTATTGCAAATTATTTGTTTATTATTAGCAAAGAGCTATCCGCCAGTTGGTGGCGCTAACAGCAGTATTGAGTAAGTGCGGTATGTTACAGTAGATGGCGCTACAAACATTAAAAACATTAAATGAAAATGCGTTGTTTGAAGTTTATATTATTTGTGGTAAAGTTATACGAGTCTATGACTTCCAAAAAAAAATAAAAATTGGGCGGGGCGAAGTTCGCCGGGTCAGCTAGTATATTTATATATTAAAGTGTACAAAAACTGGTTGGCACTGCTCAAAATGTATGTTGGTTGAATGCAACATGCACTGATTACGAATGTAGTTACTACTTGCTAACAACCAGCAAGCACGTACATAGGTATGTACTCTAAGGCAGAGCCGCTCAAAGTAATGCGCAATTTATTTACCAACGCATACAATCACACATTTGATATCTGCTAGCGTATGATTGAGTGCGCGCGCTTGCTTAGTACACTGAGTGAAATCGTGCTATTTGGTTATTTTGTTATTAAAAATTTAGAAAAAAATAAATAATTATGGTTTTTGATTAAAAAAGCAATTAAGAACAACAATAATTTTAAGTTAATTTTTTTAACTTTCCATGATTTTTTCCATATCGACTTCAAGATCGTAAGTTTTGATTCTCATTATGTCCTCTATATGTTTATTCGAAACTGAATTCCTGTATTTCGAGTGTATTTTTGACGCTGGCAGAATTAGCGTCGTAGCGTACATGCTTCGACTGCATTTGCTTGCCTATACTCCGAGTATAGGCATGAAAAATTTTGAGCGGCTCTGCTCTAAGGTTAGTTAGCGCGCCATTGCTGCAGCAAAGTATATGTACGTAGTTATTACGAATTGACACAATACTGGAATGGTGCTAAATGCTTCCCGCCTGAAAAGCCGCATTTTTAAAATTAACTCACCAGTGCCCCAATTCACAATAACTTACTTTCGCTTTCTAAATATGTGGCTACAATTTCGGTCACCTTTGTCGAATTTTAACTACACGCATGGCGGCCTTCAAATTTTATAGTGTATGCAAATGAGACGTCACACCGGTATCCTAGCAGACCCAGTGGTACGGTTATTTTGTGGTTGAATCCTATGCAAGTTAATACCACCAGTTCATATTACATGAACATATTCTATTTCTGTTATAAATATGTAACCCATATGGTACTTTGCTAATACTGTCCGCCTTAGGTGGTCCAAAAATGTAACTCATAGATTTTAAGATGAATCTTTCCACTTGTAACATATGTCCTACATATGTCCTATCTCAAGTGGATTGTAGATATACTTCCTAGAATGTAAGATTAATATTTGTATCTAGGCTTAAGCGAAATATTGTATTTAAGAAAATGTAATAAAGAAAACGAGGCAGTTGCCCACAGGCAGTTGACCACAGGCAATTGACCACGGACAGTTGCCCGTTATTAATTGGCGATCCTGCCAGGAGGCACGTAAACTCCTGTTGGACCAAAAACAAAAAAAAAACAACAACAAAAAAACGCAAACAAGTATCGCGAAGTCGCGAGAAAAGAAATACAAAAGTAAGAGTGTGTTACTCAAAGCCTACGGTGGTAATTAGAAGCGCGCAAAGCAATTAACGGCAAAATAAAGATCGCTAAGAGACATAAGAAAAAAATCTCAGCGGCACAATTGAAAAAAATTCGAGTGTGTGTTTGTGCCAACTGCCTATCGAACGCGCCACGTCTATACGGATTACGAGCGAAAAACAAGCTAACGTACGCGTTACAACAATTGAAAAAATAAATAAAATTGAGAAACAAAAAACTACAACAGTTTGACAAATAAAGTGATTTTTAAATCTGAATTGAAAAACCTCAAACTGAAAGTGAAAATTTTTGAAAATTTCAAACAAATAGAAGAAAGTACGTGGATCTATAAACTATCCACATAAAAACAAATAAATAAAAAAAATTTCTGTAAATCAGAAATTTCACCAAAAAACTTATTTCATTTAAACCTCGCACACGGCCGCCAACGACGACCATTTCACAACCAACCGCCAAAATTCGACTTAAAAAGCAACAGCAGCAGCAAAGGCAACAATAGCCGCAACAGCAGCAACAGCAGCAATAGCAATAGTAACAACAGCAGCAGTAGAAGCAGCAACATAAAATTAGTTGTAAGTAAGACTTATATTTATTAATTAAATGGGAAATAAACCCACTAATATTAAGTATAAAAATTGTTTACTGTGAGTATTACTATATATCTTGCTTCATGAAACTCACAAATACATATAGTATATAAAAAAAGGCAAACCCGAAAAATAACGATTATAAAAAAGAGGCGATAGGAATAAAGAATTTTTAAGAGAACAAGATAATTTTATAATTTTTCAAAATGGCAGTGAATAATTTTACTGTAGACGATATAGCTAGATTAATAGCTATACAAACCGCAAACTTAAGAACTGAGATAGCTGAGTTGAGTAATAGAATTAAAACTTTAACAGATGCGGCACACGTAACTGAGTATGAAACTCAAAGAATTAACGATTCCATAACATGTGACGAAAATTTAGACATAATAAAGTCTTTGCCAGAATTTTCCGGTAAATCTTATGTCAGCTGGAGAGAAGCTGCTAAGAATTCGATGAGCCTATATATTGAAGGTAGTAGAAGGTATTTTGGAGCACTAACTATCCTCCGAAATAAGATTGTAGGTAATGCCAATGATATGTTAACTAATCATGGCACAGTTTTGAATTTAGGAGCAATATTTGCAACATTAGATTTTGCCTACGCCGACAGACGACCAATTCACGTAATTGATCAAGAAATGAGTGTTATGAGACAAGGATCGACATCCTTAATTGATTATTATAATGAAGTCAATCAGAAATTGACATTACTAATAAATAAAACTATAATGACGCACGGCACCAATTCAGATATTACCAAACAATTAAATATCAAGAATCGAGAAACCGCTTTAAGAACTTTTATAACTTGTTTAAATTACCCTCTAAACCAAATACTATTTGCATTAACACCTACCGATTTGCGAAATGCTCTTGCTAAAGAACAAGAACTTCATTCAAATCAAATACGATCGCAATTTGCTTTGCAATTTACTAATAACAATCATGAAATTGGTTCACGAAACAAGCCTCAAGCTAACCGAAGATATTCGAATTTTCAGAATATCTTAAGGCACCCCCAAATGAATAATAATTCATACCACATGTATTCCAATCACCCAGAACCTATGAAAGTGGATCAATCAATCCAATTAATAAATAAACCCAGTCATGTGCAAAGAAACCAACCACATGTTAGGAGTAACAGGTATAATTGGCAGACCAATTATCAGCCACCAAACATACCAAAAAGCTCAATTGAAAGTGCACAAATAAGCGCACAACCTCAACCAAAAATTCAACGAACTAATAATATTGGTGAGAACCATTTTTTTAAGGGTAAATTCTGATTTGCCGTATGTTATTAAAACCGATACAAAAACTGGGCAAATCTTTAGAATTCTCATATATACGGGCCGGAATTTATAATAATAAAAACATTTTAGTAATTAAGAAGAAGGTTAGAACCATTCATGGTTCGACCATAATAAAACATTTTCATAATATCAATCTGTTTGGTATACAGGAACGTTTCTATGAAATTAACAATTTAGAGAGCGATCTTTTAATTGGAATTAATTTCCTAAATAAAACCGGAGCGACAATTGATATTCCGAATAGAAAATTGATTTATGGGAATAATAAAGCAGAGAAAATAAATTTTCTCAATGATTTAATTATACTAAACCCCTTGGGACAAAAAAGTCCTGAGGCACCCGTCAGTAATAATATTAGCAAAAATGATACTAAGGATAGAAAAATTAATGAAACAAATGCTCACAACATTTTAAAAATAAATAATGTTGAAATTTCTAACGAAGTTGCTGATACGTATAACTATAATAATAATGAAACGAAAGATATCAACATTCCATTGCTAAGAGAGGATGTTATTAAAATAATAAATAAAGCTCATCAAAACGTGAACATGGATTTAACTTTTACAACAGATATTAAAGCAGAAATTAGGACTGAGAATGACAAACCTATATGGTCCAAACAATATCCCTATTCTATATCTGCAAATAATTTTGTTAATAAGGAAATCGAAAGTTTACTCGCAAAAGGGATTATACGACATAGTAAAAGACCGTATAATTCTCTTGTTTGGGTCGTTCCAAAAAAAGGAATAAATGAAGATGGTAGTCCGAAATTAAGACTGGTCATCGACTTTAAAAAAATTAATGAAAAAACAATAACCGACAGGTACCCAATGCCTAATCCCGAGGTGATACTTTTTAATTTGGAAGAATCAAAATACTTTTCCACAATAGATTTAGAGTCTGGATTTCATCAGATATTGATGGAAGAAAACGATATAGAAAAAACAGCATTTTCTGTAAAAAAACGGAAAATATGAATACCTTAGAATGCCATTTGGACTTAAAAACGCTCCAAGTATATTTCAGAGAGCAATGAATAATATTTTACATGAATTTATAGGAAAATTTTGTCACGTGTATGTTGACGACATAATAGTATATTCAAAAACTCTAAAGGAACATATATCTCATTTGAAATATATAGTACAAACCCTCGAAGAAGCCCATATGAAAATATCTATAGAAAAATCTAAATTTATAGAAACCGAAGTGGAATTTTTAGGATACGTTGTATCCCATAAAGTTATAAAAACTGATCCCAAAAAAGTAGAGACAATAAAAAATTACCCATATCCCAAGACGTTACGACAATTCAGAGGATTTTTAGGATTAACGGGATACTATAGAAAATTTATAGGAAATTATGCAACAATAGCTAAACCACTAACAAAACACTTAAAGGGAGAAAATGGTAAAATATCGCAGTATATGTCCAAAAAAACAATTATTAATCTTGATCAAGAAGGAATTGTTGCTTGTGAAACCTTAAAAAGAGCGTTACAAGAACAAGTTGAATTAGCTCAACCAAACTTTGAGAAAAAATTAATTTTAACTACTGACGCATCTAATGTTGCTGTAGGTGCAGTTTTATCCCAAGAAGGAAGGCCAATAACATTTATTTCAAAGACATTAAACACTACCGAACAAAATTACGCAACAAACGAAAAAGAATTATTCGCCATAGTTTGGGCATTAAAGACATTACGCCATTATCTTTATGCAGTAAAAAATTTAGAAATTCATACGGATCATCAACCATTAGCATTTGCAATGTCCGAAAAAAATCCAAATGTTAAAATGAAAAGATGGCGAGCTTTTATTGAGGAGTTTTCTCCAAAAATTATTTATAAACCGGGAACAACAAATGTAGTTGCTGACGCATTATCAAGACAAGTATTAAACAATTTAACTAGTTCATGTGAGTCGAGTGACTCAAGTGATTCACTAATAGAAACCCAACATTCCGCAGAAAGTAGCGATGAGTACCAAATTCATGAAACAAAAAAACCTTTGAATCATTTTAAGCAACAGATAGTAATCGATAATGGAGCAAGAATTATTGTCTTAGAGACTATTTTTTCTTTTAATAATAAACGTTTTTTAATTGAATATGACAGACCGGAAAATGTAATTGGTATTTTAAAAGAATATATGAATCCAAAAGTAGTTACAGAAATATTTTGCACACCTGAAGTGCTATATGCAATAAAAAACATTTTGAAGGAGACATTTCCTACGATAAAATTTCTATATACTAAACTATTCCCTAATGATATATGCAATAAAGAAGATCAAGGATCGATAATCGAGCAAATACATAATAGAGCGCATAGAAATTAAAGGGAAAATTTGCCACAAATTAGGCAGCAATATTATTGGCCTTTAATGATAAAACAATTTAAACAGTATGCAAAAAATTGTAGCATATGTAATAGTAATACATATGAAAGACATCCGAAACTAATTCCAATAGGGGAAGCACCAATACCAAAAAAGAGGGAGAACAACTCCATATAGACATTTTTTTCGCACAAAAGCTTAAATTTCTTACATGTATAGATTCATATTCCAAATTTCTAATCGTAAAATATGTATATAGAAGACAAATCAAACTTAGAAGAAAAAGTTTTGGAACTGTTACAAACATTTCCAAATGTTAAAAGTATAGTTATTGATAATGAACCAGGCTTAAGTACGATACAGTTCAAGTCTTTAATGGAAAGGATTAATGTGCAAATTTATTATTGTACACCACGCCACAGTACAAGTAATGGCCAAATAGAAAGAGTTCATTCAACACTGATTGAAATCTCCAGATGTTTAAACCAAGAACACAGCTTAATTAGTAATTTTGAATCAATTATGAGAGCAGTTCAACAGTATAATAAAACAATTCATTCTGTAACAGGTAAACAACCTTGCAACATTTTATTTAATAAAGAGCCTCACGATAATATGGAAAATGTGTTGCAAAATGCTGAAGAGAAAATGGTAGAGCAACATAACAAGAAAAGGCTTCAGAAAAGTTATCAGAAAGGAGATATTATTTATGAAAAAATTTATGGGGAAAGAAATAAATTGAACCCCAAGTACAAAAGACAAGTAGTAGAATATTTAGGAAATACAATTAAAATACAAAACAGAAACAGTATAATACATAAAGATAATATCAAATCTTAAATTAATATGCAAGAAAAAGAAATTTTTGTCTAAACGTTGTCACATTTAAAAAGACTTCAATCAAAAAAATAATTATTTAGAAGTCAAAGATAATATAAAATGTATCTAGGAGTCAAATTTAAATAAACTGTACATATAAATTAAGATTTTAAAATGGTGCTGTTTAAATTGATAAAATAGTCTATAGCCTCACGTACTATACCCCTTTGAATCGGGACGCTTCAATTTAGAGGTGGGGGAGTTAATACCACCAGTTCATATTACAAGAACATATTCTATTTCTGTTATAAATATGTAACCCATATGGTACTTTGCGAATACTGTCCGCCTTAGGTGGTCCAAAAATGTAACTCATAGATTGTAAGATGAATCTTTCCACTTGTAACATATGTCCTATCTCAAGTGGATTGTAGATATACTTCCTAGAATGTAAGATTAATATTTGTATCTAGGCTTAAGCGAAATATTGTATTTAAGAAAATGTAATAAAGAAAACGAGGCAGTTGCCCACAGGCAGTTGACCACAGGCAGTTGACCACAGGCAGTTGACCACAGGCAGTTGACCACGGGCAGTTGCCCGTTATTAATTTGCACGTCAACATTTCTCACCTGTATGGTGGTTGTGGCTGCATTTCAAAAGACCGCGCAGTGGAAGCAATAAACCGGCAATTACCCACTAAGTTGCAAGGTTGCATATATGTATGTACGTATGTGCGCTCTATTTACATACAAACCAATACAGTCACTTCATAGATATTTTAGCTACCTTTAATGTTCAGTTTATTACAATCCATTAAAGGTGTAACTCAATATGCATGAATATATATGTACATATACATATGTGTTTTCATTTACAATTATGCCAGCATTAAATTTACTGAGAATTTTTAGAATGCAATGCGTAAGGTGAAGGCTCAGATGTCAATTTGCTGAATGCGAAATGCCAATTTTGCGATTCATTTTTATATATGTGAGGTTGAGCAACGCTGAAACCCTTTTTCGCATAAAGCTCTTCTTCGCAAGTTTCGAACAACAAGCGCAAAACTAGAAAGTGCGAATGTTAGACGAACACTTGTTGAGTAACCGCGTAGCCGTGCGCATTTGACGAATTTATCAGAAGACAACTGAAGTGTATCCTAATCGTAAACTCAACTACCAATATCTTTTAAAAACTAAATATCCTAATCGTGTAAAATTAAAGTTAATTGTTAATCGTTCTTTTGTAATATTCATCCGTGTTATAAAATAAAACTATCATATTCTAAAGTGTAAAACAATAGAAGATTGCAAGTGTGAATTTTATTTGAACAGAAGAAAACTACTTCGTAAGTGCGTGGGTGTAATCCCCACATATATAAGAATAAGATTTTACATATGTACATATGTACATATGTATGTTAATAATAAAGCTTTAATTGAAATAAACCGATGCCATAAAGTTCTTTAAGAACTTATACCATTTTATGCCACCCAAATATGCCCACGGCGACCTAGAAGCTACTCACGGTTCAATTAATTGTGACAAAGTTGATGTTCGTTCTGAAGAGTAATGGGCTTCGCGCCGTATATATTTTCGTGACGAAATAGTTTAAAACTTTAAGTTAAAATCAATGGTACATTAAAGTATCGCATTTAACCCTGGAAAGCCATGCCTCGTCGTTTCGACGACGCGAGTGTTTATTTTACCGATATCGCACTGTTCCATTGTTTGCACAGTGCCTCTTTTTTTTACAGCGTTAGTCGCTGTTGATCTGTTCATGTTTGCAGTTGGTTGGCTTCGTACGATCTGTGTAAGTATCTATTTTTTAAACAGGCGTACTCGAAAAGACGTACGATGAACTTTGTGTGAGTTTTTCGTTCCGAAGTTATTTTTCTTGTTTATTTATCTATTTGGTTTGTACAGTTGTAATACAAGATGAGTGGCAGCAAAATTTATACTGACGAAGAAATTGAAAAATTTCTTGCAATGAGCGACGACGAGAATGGATTAGACGATGAGTTAGGGCATGCAAGTTCTTCAGAAGAAAGAACTGACAATGAGTTAGACAACTGCGAACCAGAATCTGATGCGTTCAGGGGAAAATGTAGCTTCCGGATGTACATTCCAAACAAGCCAGCAAAATATGGACTCAAAATGGTCATGATATGTGATAGCGGTACAAAGTACATGGTTGATGTTATGCCGTATTTGCGAAAAGGATCAAACAAAACCACCTTTTCACTTGGTGAATATTACGTAAATGAGTTGACTAAAACTGGACATGGTTCAAATAGAAACGTTACAATGGACAACTGGTTTAGTTCGATTCCTCTTAAGCTGACAATGGTTGGAACTCTACGTTCTAATAAGCGAGAAATTCCGAGTGAAATGAAAAATGTAAAAGGTCGTAAGTGTAATACGTCAATGTTTTGCTATGATAATGAGCTGACGCTTCTATCATATAAGCCGATGCCGATTTATTATCATCCTGTAATGAGGAAGGAGCAGTAAACCCCAAATCAAATAAACCCTACATGATCGAATTTTACAACAAAACGAAAGGAGGCGTTGATACCTTTGACCAAATGTGTAGTGTCATGAGCTGTTCACGCAAAACCAACCGATGGCCACTGTGTCAATTTTTTGGTATATTGAACATGGCTTTTATTAACAGCTACATTATATATTCACAGAACGTATTTCAAACAAATAAAAAACCTCTCAGTCGTTCTGCTTTTAAGAAAAAATTGCATTCTGCCCTTATTAAAAGTAATTTGAAAAACAGACTTGAAGTACCAGCATTGTCTACGTCGTTGCGATCAAATATTGAAAGTTGTGTTTCTTTTGATGAAAATGCCACAGATACTAACCGCCAAAAAAATGTAGCAAAAAAGAGAGAGATTTGCGCAATTTGTCCGCCTGCTAAGAGACGGATGACGAAATCATTTTGTGCAAAATGTAAAAAAAGTCTTTGTGGGGAGCATAAAATAGAACTTTGTGCCTCTTGTACAAAATGAGAACTTTCTTTCCGTAAAGTATTTTATGTTTTCAGTTAATAGTATTATCTTTATGAAAAAATACCATTCAGTGAAAATATGTTATTAAATTGTTTAGTTTTTTTAAGTTTCTTAGTTTGTATTTTGTACAAAAGCCGAATGAATCAGAGCTGTGAAAATTTTATTTATTTAATAAAAGATTTAAGAAAAACTGTTTGATATTGTTTTATTTAGAAGATATATAAACCAGGTAATGTGAATATGTTGATTTTAGTAGGTTTTGATAGGTAGGATAATATATTAAGGACTTTGAGCAATGCCGTCGTCGAATCGACGAGGGATGACCTCTACGTTATAAAAATAGCGATGACCTTCTAGGGTTAAACAATGAATGCTTACAGTTTTCAAGACGAAATATTAATATATGCAATAATGCGAGCAATTATTTTCACATTTCTCTAACTTGGTGCGGGAACAATGGAAACCAAAATGTCATCGGTCATTCATAGGATAATAATTTTTCTTAATATTGATAATTCAGTTTGTATGGCAGACATAAGATATAACGATCTGCTATCGACAGTACCAACAAATGAGCAGCCTTATAAAGAAAAAAAGACGTGAGAGAAATTTGAGATATCTCAAAAACTAAGAGATTACTTCGCGTATGTAGAGACATACTAACATGACTAATTCAACTCAGATCGTCACAACTGTCTTATAGAATAAAGTAAAATAAATAATGATAAATAAAAAAAACTATAGTTTTTTTTTATTTAAATTATGTAGAGCTTTTTTGGGCATAGAGCTTTCTAAAGGATGTATGAATTCAGAATTATGTCCAATATGAGTAGTTCGGTAGTAAAGGCTAGGTATCGGCCATACAATATAGTATCACACCTAGGCTACTAACCATTTAGTATAGTATCAAAAACTCCTAAAAATGGATCTGAGCCCTTTTGTGTTTTTACAAAAGAAAGGTTTTACATACATCCCTTTATGTGTTTACGAAACAAGCTTTTACATATATTATACATATACTTAACTATCCACGCATTAAACAGTAGTATATGACATTAAAAAATCTCAATTAAACGGCACTCGCTGCACTATTAAGTCACGTCAACGCCTACCAGCTGAGCAGCTAACCAGAAACCTCGTTTATTATTTTGCTAAAGCTTGCCTTCTCGATCAAAATGTCATGTCAAGCAGCCTAGCGAAAAACCAAACAATACATGCTTACACACATATATATATTTTTATAGATATGTGCATTTGTAACGGTTTTTTGTCAGGTCACTTTTTAATTAACTTGAAGTGATTAAAAAATGCTCAATATATTAATTACATTTTATTTGTCGCACCTCATTCTTCTTCTTCTTATGCCGTGTCTACTAGAACAGAAAATACCGTTGCATGCAACTAATATTTCAACTCGTAATAACGCTGTTAATGATAATTTAATTTTGTCACATATTTTCCGCTTTCAAGGGATTCGTACTTTGTTCTCGCTAGCTATAAAGGACTAGACAAATATTTTTAATATCGTTGAGATATAGAAACGTGGAAAAACAATTTAAATACTTTGGAAAGGTATCCAGCGCAACGTTTCAAATTAGATATCTACAAGAGAAAAAATTTTAATTTTTTTGCGTTTGCGACAAATATACATATATGCCAATACAAGTTTAACCCTTACAAATGTATGCGCATAGGCTATAAGCAGCTATAAGATACAATTTTACAACCATCATGGGAGATAACATACATGTTTCTTATCCAAACATACACTCTATATAAATATTTGTATTTGTATATATACATATATAGAGGATGGAGTCATGTGCAGAAGTTCACGCAAGTGAGGAAAGTTCTCTGATTGCCATTCACTTAGGAGTGACCAGAAACGATTCTTTTACATATGGCTCAAGCAGCTAACGACTTCCGGTCTTAGACCAAGTATCCTCTGGGTGGTCAAAAAGCATCCGTTTGAAGGCGAGCTAAAGTGAGAAGACGAAAACATCCCCTACATAGGATTGTGCGCTTGGTTTGGAACCCGCCGCGAAAAAAAAAATATACTCAATGAAATTTTTTATTATTATTATTAATATTATTATTATTATTATTATTATTATTATTATTATTGTCAGTTTATTTAGTAAGTAAATTACAAAAATAAACTTAATACTAAGGTGCTAGCACAGAAAGCGCCATCGACCGGTGGTATGTTAGACGTAAGATTTAATTACGTATATTTCAAACATCGTACAGAATGTTACTAAGTCTTAAGATATTCATTAAACTATATACATTTTATTTTAAGTAGTTCTGGGATTAGGGGTAAGTTCAGCTGTTCTTGTACTTGTTTTATTTTGTGGCATTCTTCGGTTATGTGTTGTATGGATATTGTTTCCAGATTTCACAGCTTGCATAGGGGCGCACTAGTTTTCTGCATTAAGTGTTGGTGTGTAAGCAGAGTGTGTCCGAGCCTCAGGCGAGTGAATTTCTGTACGTATGTCCTTTTGCAGTCGTTGGGGAATAAGGTTGGTTTTCCTATGGTATTAAATTGTTTGTAATGGTGTGTGTAGTTTTCCCATGCTTCTAAACGTTTGTTCTGTAAATGGTGCTTAAAGAAGCGATTTATGCCGGATTTTGTTGTGGTATGTTGTTCTTGAATTGGTGCACGTATTGCGAAACGCGCTGCTTTGTAGGCTTCTTCGTTGCCTTTGATTCCTATATGTCCGGGAACCCACATTATTTTTATTTTGTTTTGTAATTGGATCAGCAAATCGCGGATTTCTGCTATTGTATTGTTGCGGTGTAGGGTGTTGCAGATTGCTTGAATGGTGGACAGCGAGTCTGTGCAGATGATGTGTTTGCCCTTTTGGGTTTTAAATATTTTTATGGCGGATAATATGGCTTCCGATTCCGCTGTGAATATGGAGCAATATTCCTCGAGTCTTGAGAGTCGTAGCGTTTGATGGTTATTGTCTGTTATTGAATAACTGACTCCTGTGTTAGTTTTTGCTCCGTCGGTGTAGTGAAATTTCCAGTTTTTATATTCATTTTGTATTTCCAGGAATAACAGGATGTAAACTGTTGCACTTGTATTATCTTTTTTTTTGTTGGTTAGATTTTTAATTATGCTTGCTTTACTGAAACTCCACGGGGGGTTTTTGGGTGCGTATAATAGTTTTTGTTCACGTTGATTATTTTGTAGTATAGCTTCGCTGTGAGTTCTTCAATTCGTTGCTCTAAGCATGGGTATACCAGCTTCTGTAAGTATGTTAGTGATAGGCGTGGACGTAAATGCTCCTATGCAATAGCGAGCTGCCGCATGGTAAGTTCCTTTTAGTTTGTTTAGATTTGATTTAGCAGTACGTCCGTATATAGCTAGGCCATAATCTAACTTTGGCAAAAAAATGGCTTTAAAGATGTTTATGATTGTATTTATGTGGCAGTTGCTGTGAAAACTTGCCAGACGTTTTATTAGGTTTAACCTGCTTGTTAGATCTTTTTTCAGGTTTTCAACGTGGCTTGACCAGCTTAACTTTTTGTCGAAGGTTAGCCCTAGAATTTTTAATTTGTCGACGTAGCCGAGTGTTGTATTGTTGAGTGTTATGGTTACGGGGTTGCATGTTGTTTTTCTGCAAATGTGCAAAGCTTTGCACTTCGTGGTTGAAATTTTCGCTCCACTTGTTAGGCACCAATCTTTGATATCCCTGTTTAGTTCGTTGAAATTGTTGCGAAAATTTTGGTCTGATTTGTATTTAGCTGTTATGTATAGATCGTCCGCATAGATGCAGTGCTTGAAGTCTTTGTGTTGAAGTATAATTTTGTTAAGTTTTTCGAAAGCGATTTGAAATAAAACAACTGACAGTGGGGATCCTTGTGGTATCCCGTTTTGCAGCATGTAAGTTTCGGAAAAATGTCCATTGAGCAGTACTCTAAACTTTCTCTTTGTTAAGAAGGCTGTTATGTATTCTACTATCTTTTTACTAGTCTTCCATTCGTGCAGTTGCATTCTAATTGTGTGTATGCCTACTCTGTCGAATGATTTCTCGAAGTCAATGGATATCACTGAAATATGGTTATTAGTTGATAGTGCTTTGTTTGTTACATAGTCTATAAAGAGGAGTGCATCCGTGGTGCTTTTGCCATTTTTGTATGCTAATTGATTTTGTGACAATAGTTTCTTTTTATTCATTACCGAGGTGAGCCTGTTTGCTATTATTTTTTCCATCAGTTTACTGACACATGAAATTAGTGAGATTGGTCGGTAGCCCTCTAGAGAATTTTTTTCTTTTTCCGGTTTTGTGAGTGGAATAATCGTTGCCAATTTCCATTCCTGTGGGATGATGTTCGTGTTTAGTATTTTATTATAGAGGTTTAGAAGTCTTCGTGTCGTGACGAGAGGAAGGTTTTTTAGCATTTTGTAGTTTATTTTATCGTGACCTGGGGTATTGCCTTTTGGTGCAGTGTAGTATTCTGATAAAGTAATGTCTGTTTCCATTTTTTGTACGTCTTTGTTTTGTCCGTTGGTGATGTATTCTGTAGCATTGTGTGCATATTTGAGTTCAATAAATTTGCTGTCGAAGTTGCTGTCACTTGCATATGACGACCATTTTTTGGCAAAGGAATTTGCTATGTCCTTAGGATCTGTGAAAGTATTATTAAGGTTATCTTTTATAGTCCTGATGGTGTTGGTCCGTATAATTTATTAACATTGTGCCATAGTTCTTTCATTGATGTTCTATTGTTTATTGAACTGGTAAATTCGAAGAATGATTTTCTTTTAGCGGCTTTGGCTTGCTTCTTAAACATTGCATTCGCTTTTTTGTAGGCTATTCTATTTTCGCTAGTCATATTGTTTTTGAATATATACCAGAGATTTTGTTTGGTTGACCTTAGTTCAGTTAAGTGGTCGTTCCACCATTGCACTTTCTTCTTTGTGGTGTGTTGTGGGTATGTATGAGGAATAGCTTCATTTGCGGCTGCCATTATTAATTTTCTGAGTTTCGAAGCTTCACTATTTATGTTGTTAGATATGTCATAGTTTTTTATTTTAGAGTTTATCAGGTTATGATATCTTGGCCAATCAGCTTTAGTTACAATGTAACTTGAAATGTGTTTTATAGTTGCTGGTTGTGTGTTGTCGCCATATGTTATGATTATGGGATAGTGATCGCTTCCGTGCATGGTTTTTAGTGTTGTCCAACTCAGGAAACTTGTGAGGCTCGCAGAAGCTAGTGAAATGTCCACGTGAGTGAAGGTGGAGTGGGTGGATAGGTGAGTGGGTTCACCGTTGTTGAGGATTGTCAAGTTAGATTGTGTTGTGAGTGTCTCTAAATCCTTCCCTCTTGTATTGGTTTTGAAAGATCCCCATAGCTGGCAATAATATTGTGGCTATTGGGCTGATTTAACATCATCTCCAGTTCAGCTTGTGGAATGGCTTGGGATGGTGGAATATATATTGATATTATTACTATTTTTAAGTTTAGGTTTATTTCTGTTATGGCTGCTTGTGTGTTTTGTGGTGCGGGGAGGGGCTTGTGCTGAATATTTTTCTTGATCAAGATAGCTGCACCTCCTGTTGCTGTCGGTGATGGTGGGCTTTTTATTGTTACATAGTTACTGATTTTAATATCTTCGTTTTTGTGGTGGGTTTCTTGTAAGGCTATGATGTCTGGATTTTCTGTTTTGATGAGGATCTGTAATTCATGTAAGTTATTTTTGAAGCCGTTCAAATTCCATTGAAGGATTTTGAGGTTCATTGAGGATGATCGTATAACTCGCGTTTTAGTTCACTAGATAAACTAAGCGGAGTTGTTTAGAGGTCTTGGTCGAATGACATCGAGTCTGAGCTATTGTCGATGTCGAGTGTTTCAGCTGATTTTTGGTTTGAATGGTTAGTTTTGTTGTTAATTTTGCTGCTTTTTGCTTTTAACTCTGCTTTCAGTTTTGATATAGCTCTATGGGATGTGGATTTTGGAAGTATTTTGATTTTGGTGCTTGGAGAGTTGAATGAAGTATTTTTGCGTGCTGGTGCTGGAAGTGTGCATGTGGTTGGGTTTTCACCGTGTGAGGTTGTCGCTATGTCGTCGTATGTTGTTATTGGTCTGCTCGATTGATTTGTGAGTGCTGTATGGGATGTGTGGAAATGGCTGGTTTGAAGGGAGACAGGTTGGGCTTTGGTGACTTTAGAATACATTGAATCGTTTATAGGATGTCGGCTTATATAGATTGAGTGCGCGGTTTTTTGTCGACTTTTTGTAGCGTTTTAATAGCTTGTATTTCCCGTTCTTTAATGAAAATAGGGCAAATTTTGTTTGTTGACGCATGATTTGCGTCTCCCAGATACCCAATGAAAGTTAGCAATCAGCCTCGGATGAGAGACCCCCCTTTTGATAATGACCATGGCAAACGAAACAAGGACTACGAATTGAGGACATACACCTGGCAGGCTGAGGCTGATCGACTTCGCCGGGATCCGAAATATGGTTATCTGCGGTACTAGATTCCAGCACAAAAAAATACATCAAGCTATCTGGCAGTCTCCGGGACGAAAAGCTACCAACCAGATCGATCATGTTGTGATAGACGGAAGACACGTCTCCAGTGTTCTAGAAGTGCGTACGCTCCAAGGCCCTAACATCGACTCGGACCACTGTTGCAGCCAAGATTCGCACCCGCCTCTGTGCAGCAAAGAGCGCACATCAAAAAACACAAGGAAGGTTCAACGTCGAGAAGCTGCAATCACATCAGACAGCCGAACGATTCTCTACTCGGCTTGCACTCCTGCTCTCTGAGAGCACTCGTCAACAACTCGGTATAAGGGAACTGTGGGACGGCATTTCAAACTCCTTATGTACAGCTGCTACCGAAACCATTGGTATTCGGAAAATGCAAAAGAACAGCTGGTACGATGAGGAGTGCCGTGTCGCAGCGAGAGTTGAACAGGTTACCGAGACGCATTTGCAGACAGAAGAAGAAAGAGGCCGAAACGAGTGAGTATGAAGAGCTTGATAAGCTTGGCCGACAGGGGTAATGCTCGAAAAGTCTACGAAAAAATGCGACGTCATACAGAAGTTTTCAAGACCGGAGCATACTCTTGTAGAACCCCCAAAGGTGATCTAGTCACCGATGCCCAGAGCATACTTAACCTATGGAGAAAACACTTCTCCAGCCTGCTGAATGGTAGTGAACGTTCAACGTCAAGAGAAGGCGAACCCGATTCCCCAATCGATGACGGTGGAGCAGACGTTCCATTGCCCGACCATGAAGAAGTTCGAATAGCAATTACCCACCTGAAGAACAACAAAGCGGTGAGGGCCGATGGATAGCCGTCCGAGCTATTCAAATACGGCGACGAAGAACTGATAAGGAGCATGCATCAGCTTCTTTGTAAAATATGGTAGAAGAAAGCATGCCCAAAAATTGGAATTTAAGTGTGATCTGCCCAATTCACAACAAGGGAGATCCCACAATCTGCGCCGCCTACCGTCGGATAAGCCTGCTCAACATCGCGTATAAGGTTCTATAGAGCGTATTGTGTGAAAGATTAAAGCCCACCGTCAACAAACTGATTGGACCTTATCAGTGTGGCTTTAGTCCTGGCAAATCAACAATCGACCAGATATTCACCATGCGCCAAATCTTGGAAAAGACCTATGAAAGAAGAATCGACACACACCACCTCCTCGTCGATTTCAAAGCTGCTTTCGACAGCACGAAAAGGAGCTGGCTTTATGCCGCGATGCCTGAATTTGGTATCCCCGAACAACTAATACGGCTGTGCAAACTGACGTTGAGCAACACCGAAAGCTCCGTCAGGATCGGGAAGGACCTCTCCGAGCCGTTCGATACGAAACGAGGTCTCAGACAAGGCGACTCACTATTGTGCGACTTCTTCAATGTGCTGCTGGATAAAATAATTCGAGCTGCAGAACTTAATCGAGCAGGTACAATCTTTTATAAGAGTGTACAGCTGCTAGCGCCGACGCAGGATAACTCTTGCCAACAGGTAATACTTCGGACTAAGTAAGCAATTGAAAAGTAAAGTCCTCTCTCGACGAACAAAAGCCAAACTCTATAAGACGCTGTGTAAGCGGTGTCTACGCCAGTAAATTTGTATACATACATACATATATTCCTCTAAAGCTAACCATTTTGAGATCCTAAATAAATACCATTTTTCATGTTTTTATTTTTCTTTTTTAGAAATATAACTTCAGGGCTTAAAAATGGGGACTTGCGCAGTTTTCAATGCATTCTGAGCAAATATTATTAGAGAATTGTCATATTTTGAGTAAAAGATTGAGAATCATTAATCCCAATACCATGAATTCTATAGCAAATGATGTTATCTATAACTTGCTGCTTACCATTAATAGCGATGAAGAACCCAAAGAGAGCTTTTGTGAAAAATTTGATTTTGCATCGCCTGATTCGCGCTCATGACCATCATAGCATAACAAGAAACCAATAATTACACTAGCCGACAATGGATTTTGCTCTGAAATAAAAATTATATATTTTGGTTCCTGTTAGTATGTATATCATTAGAAAAATAATAAAAAAAATCCTTAGGTCCAATTACGATAATATTATTGAAGTTATACTTCTTATACGAGTTCGGAAAAGGTTGCGATAGATTCAGGTGCATGGAGTACATATCAAAGAAACCTATGTGGAAATCTTTGCACTCACCCTTTTGATTTTATACCACCAATACCGTCAGTAGCGCAAGAAAATGAAATAAAATAACCCAATTTATCGAGGGGGTGTGATTCTTGTGTCCGGGTGACACCAACCGATTTTTATTGCCAAGAAAAAGCACAAAACGACTCGTGATGATTATATAATAATCATTAATATAAAAACTGATAAATTAAATTGCGGCGTGGATTCGGATGATGGCGGATTGGAAACGGGACGCGCAGAAAAATAGTCACAAACCGATCGCTGTTAATATCGCAAACGAACTGAGCGAGTCGATCTGTTTATCGGTCCTTCCTGGATCCCGTTGGTGCTGAATCGGATGATGTGATGAGTGTTGGTGTACATGTGTGCTGATGTGTGTAGATGTCGGTGTGTAAATGCTCTCACGAGTAGTGTAGGATGTGGGTTGTAAGCGTACTGTGGTGAAAGTTGCGTGTTAGTGATGTAGGTTTGAGTCGATGTGGTGTGATGTGGTGAAGGTTGCGTGTTAGTGATGTAAGTTTTGAAACGATGTGGTGTGGTAATGTAGGGTGTGTGTTGAGGTCGGGGGAGGATGCTCATTTGTACACTTTCAAAATATCAAAAATCTACTACAAAAAATACAGTATGCTAAACATTCTTGGAAAATTTGTTCTGATTTAAAAGTAGTTGGGATGTTACTAGGTATGCAAGCTGGTTACACAAAATTTTGCTGTTTTATGTGCGAATGGGATAGCAGAGCTCGAAGCAAACACTATATCCAAAAAGAGTGGCCAAAAAGAACAGACTATGTACCTAATCCAATCTTCGTCTTGTTGAACCCGAGAATATTGTATTGCCACCCCTTCATATAAAATTAGGCTTAATGAAAAATTTTGTAAAAGCAATGGATAAAACGGGAGAAGGTTTTCAATACCTTAAAAGTATATTTCCGAGACTTAGTAATGCGAAATTAAAAGAAGGGATTTTTGTGAGGCCAGACATATGACGAGTTATGAAGGATCAAAACTTTGTCTCTAAACTAAATACGCTAGAAAAAAAAGCATGGCTTTCATTTGTTGAGGTTGTAAAAAATTTTTTGGGTAACACCAAATTACCCGATTATGAAGAACTCATATCAAGCCTACTGACGGATTTTCAGGCTTTAGGGTGTAACATGTCTCTGAAAATACATTTCCTACATTCGCTCTTGGATTTCTTTCCTCCCAATTTAGGTGCAGTCAGTGATGAACATGGGGAGAGATTTCACCAAGACATATTGAGTATGGAGAAAAGGTATCAAGGCATGCTGGCAGACTATTGCTGGATATGCTTACATACGTGATAATCCTGACCAGGCCCGTAGCCAGCTTTTCATTTCGGGGGGGGCGCTGAAGTAAAAACATAAATATATAAACTTTAAATTTTCTGTTTATTAAAAAAACAATATAAATTCATATACATATTACTTAAATGATTTGGTAGTTGTAACTTAAATAAGTAATATTTTTCTTTTCTTCTTATTTGCCATATCATTAATTACTTCATCTGGATCTATTTTAATATCCCAGTGCACTGCAATAACAGGAAGTGCACTCAGCCGCTCATTGCCCATCACACTGCGTGGTAAAGTTTTTATTCTTTTTAAGGTTGAAAAAGTTCTTTCAACGGAAGCGGTCGTCACTGGAAGAGTTGCTAAAATTGTAAGCAGGTAGTGAATATTTTTAAATTACGTTGCATCGCAATGTTGCAGTAATTTCAACACTTCTATGGTTGGATCTATTGTTGATAAGCTGCCACACCACAATCGATACTCTGATTTTAATGCTGTCATTGATATTTGCTCCTCGAAGTAAATAGTTAAATTTTTTAATTCTGCGGCATTATCAATTGCAGCAAAACCTGGGATGTTTTGAATCAGAGCATCAACGCATGGAATAAATATTGTAACTCTGAAGTGGCTTTCAGGGGTTGTGCAAGGTGGATTAGCACGAGTAGTTTGACGCGAAGTCACTCTAGGCACTACAAGATCTGTGTCAAAAAGATCTTTAGACATTTGTGATGCTGTTTGGAAAATATCGTTGAAAAAACCATCCGCTGTTTCTCTTATCTGGTGCAGAGTTCTTATTAATTCTTTGGCTCGGTTCATTGCTGATACAAAATCCATAGATTTTTCTTGGAGTTGCACAGACAGTGGCAGCGTTAAGCTGAACAATTGCTCACAGACGAATAGACTAAGCAAAAAATCGCTTTTCTCTACCGCTGCTAAGAAGGCTGATGCTTTAGACGAAATGGACCATGTTTTACTCGAAATTATTTCCAAACTTAGTACAATGAATTTGAAAAGCTCCACAAAGCTTATAATGCTTTCATGCCTTTCTATAAACCTTGTTTCACAAAGGCGAACAAGTCGTCTTTTTTTGCTTTCTGTTGCGTGCTTCTGTATAACGTCCTGGAAAGTTGTGTTTGCATTTGAATGGTTTCTAAATAAATTTTCTATTTTATTGACAATACCAAGGCAGTTCCGTATTGAAGGTAATGACATAGTATTAGAAAGCGCAAGGTTCAATCGGTGACTAGCGCAATGAACATATCGTGCTTTTGGATACAGTTGTCTTATCCTGGTTTGCACTCCACTTAAATGCCCTGACATGTTTGCTGCTCCGTCATATCCCTGTCCAACCAACTTCGCCATATCAAGATGGAGATCTGTACAACGCTTAAGTATGACTTTTGATAAGTTTTCAGTCACCGTCTAGTGTAGTTGCGTACGACTGTTATAGGTTTGAGCTGAGTTGTGTATAAGAGTTTCAAAAGATTCAGTCAGTGATAAATCTTTTTTATTTGCGATTTATTTAAAAAATTTCCTTATTTCGGGGGGGGCTTCAGCCCTCTAATCAAATTATATATGTACCTTATCAAAGCAACATAAAACAAGTAAGGAAGGGCTAAGTTCGGGTGTCACCGAATATTTTATACTCTCGCATGATAAAGTGATAATCGAGATTTCATTATCCGTCATTTACATATTTTTTTATTTTGGTTCCTAATGTATATATTGTATTATACAGAGAAGGCATCAGATGGAATTCAAAATAGCGTTATGTTGGAAGAAGGCGTGGTTGTGAACCGATTTCACCCATATTTCGTACATGTCATCAGGGTGTTAAGAAAATATTATATACCGAATTTCATTGAAATCGGTAGAGTAGTTCCTGAGATATGGTTTTTGGTCCATAAGTGGGCGACGCCACGCCCATTTTCAATTTTTATTAAAAGCCTGGGTGCAACTTCCTTATGCCATTTCTTCCGTAAAATTTTGTGTTTCTGACGTTTTTTGTTAGTCGGTTAACGCACTTTTAGTGATTTTTAACATAACCTTTGTATGACCCTGACCCTGTAGAGTTTGGTTGATATAGCTATAGTAGTTTCTGAGATATATACAAAAAACTTAGTGGGGGGCGGGGCCACGCCCACTTTCCAAAAAAAATTACCTCCAAATATGCCCCTCCCTAATGCGATACTTTGTGCTAAATTTCACTTTAATATCTTTATTTATGGCTTAGTTATGACCCTTTATAGGATTTCGGTTTCCGCCATTTTGTGGGCGTGGCAGTGGGCCGATTTTGCCCATCTTCGAATTTAACCTTCTTATGGAGCCAAGAAATACGTGTACCAAGTTTCATCATGATATCTCAATTTTTACTCAAGTTACAGCTTGCACGGACGGACGGACGGACAGACGGACGGACGGACGGACAGACAGACATCCGGATTTCAAATCTACTCGTCACCTTGTCCACTTTGGTATACATAACCCTATATCTGACTCTTTTAGTTTTAGGACTTACAAACAACCGTTATGTGAACAAAACTATAATACTCTCTTTAGCAACTTTGTTGCGAGAGTATAAAAACAAGTTTGGTTTCAGAGCAGCAAAAAAATGTCAAAATTGTCGGCTAGTGTTATTATTAACAAGGAACTTTCCAAAGTAAACAGGACTTTTTGAATCTAGCGCCCTCTGGTGGCGCCATCTATATGTTGACTGGTGCGTTAGAATCTGCTATCTTTATCGAATATCCGGTGAGACGGTTTAATGACATTTCATTGATTCGAAGTGAAGTTATTGCGTTTTAAGTGTCAGTTCGCTTGTGTTATCGGTGAGAAAATGAGATTCGAACGAATTTAAATTTTGTTTTGAAAATGGTAAAACTTTTACGGAAATGTTTCAATTGATGAAACAAGTTTATGGCGTTGATTGTCTATCCCGTTTTCAAAGTGGTCGTGAGGATATACATGACGATCAATATGTGGGCCAATAATTCATCAAAAGTCAGCCGAAATCATCATTGAAATTCATGGAAATGGAATTGAACATCTCCAAAACATCGATTTATCACATTTTGTATGAACGTTTGGGCTTACGAAAGGTGTATGCACGGTTTGGTCCGCACACATTGACTGACGACCAACAATTGCTCAGAATCCAACATTCGAAGGACAATTATTTGACCAAAAATCACATTTAAAGCATTAACCACCCCCCGTATTCACCTGATATGGCATCATGCGACTTCTTCCTTTTCGGAAAAATGTATTTGCCCATGAAAGGAAAGCGTTATGCAAATGTAGAGGCCATTCAAAAGGCATGCACCGGCATTCTGGCTTCCATATCGGCCAACAAGCTAAAACATTCGTTCGACATGCTTTTGGACCGTGCAAAAAGCTGTTTTGAAGCAGAAGGAAACTATCTTGAATAAAATAAATTGATTTTGCCGAAAAAACGTTTGTTCTGTTTTTTTTTTCAAGTCCTATTTACTTTGGAACGGAAAAGTAGTTTTATATTTGCTCAGAATGCATTGTAGATTCTAAGCTAGGTAACTGGCAAATCTTGTTTATAAATTCAAGGGCATAAGCTCCAACCATAAGGCCTACCATATAAATTATCTTAAATTTGGTAAAATTTAAGAATAGCGAATCGAACAATTCACTGGCACTAATATGTAAACTGGTAAAATCCAAAAAAAGAGTTTAGCAAACGATTGTACGGCTTGAGATAAGTATCTATTATACTATATGCGCAAATATATAGAACACGATATTTTCACAACACTTACTGGATTATACAGTTTTAATTTCCACTCAATAGCCACCTGCGTAAAACTCATTAAGATAGCAGCTTTCTCACACACACCTGCACTCCCTGAATCCTCAAAACTACCCAAATGAAAATTTAATGCGTGAAACTTTTCCATGCACCAGTTACACATCCATATATGTGGGATTGCAACCCCGACCTGCGCACGCATGCAACTCTAAACGTACACCCTGACTGAACGGACCCAACGAATAATGACCTGACCTGCGCACGCATGCAACTCTAAACATACACCCTAAATGAATGGACTCAACGAATAGCAATGAACGCCGACAGCGACAGTTAAAAATATAGACACTTGATTTTGAAACTCCATACCATACGGACGTGTGCTCGAAAGAATATTAATTGGTCACTAAACTAATTTTATATTACTGTGTGTTTAACCCTACGTTTTCAACCGATGTTATTAAATAAATCATTTTATATTATATACTAAAACAAACTAAGGCATTTAATTTTAAAAACAATTCCCTACATATATGTGTATAATTATTGTGTGTGTATGTGTATTGCCGATAGGAAAACATCCGATTATGCTCACCATGCACACAACTAAGTTATGGCGCAGATGCATATGCTGCTGTCAATAAGTAGAGCAGTGGTTCCCAAACTTATTTTGTCTACCGCCCACTTTGAGAATAAATATTTTTTTAGCGCCCCCATTTTTTCACCTATTTAAAAACCACTATAACTTCAAATTAATTATTGTGACCTATATACTTATGTATATTAACGGAGAATTCTAAACGAAACTTTTACTATAACCAGCATCTTGAAACCTGAGCGCAGTAGGTAACATATGTACAACGGCGCTTAGGTCTCAAGTTAACTCTTACGGGCTCCACCTGCCAATAAGTATGATTATTGAAACATAACTTTATAGTATTAAAACAGAGAATCTTTTATTAAAAATAAAACTAAAATAATCGATCCATATATAAAAACTAATGTGAAGGATGAATCCGATGCTGTTTAATAAGTTTGTTAATATCAGGTTCCAATTTACTCAAGAACAGTCGCAAGTCGCCACGTTCGGTAACAAGCAAAAGATTTCTATTTTTAGTAAGCAGTGTTGTCACAGCACTAAATCCACGCTTACACAAATATGACGATGGGAATGCTATCAAGAATCGTTGAACGATTGACCACAATCCAGGGTACAATTGCGAGATCGGTTTTTGTAGCCAAAATTCTTGGTAACCATTTTTGAACTTGATTTTTATTTCCTCGTTTGTTGTCAATTCTATAAGTTCTTCTTCCAGCTGAGGTGACATTGCTGTGTTGACATTTGAAAACGGATCCAACACCCAGTCTGATATTTCCAAGTTCAAAATGTCCGGGTATCGTTCGGTGAAGTCAATGTGGATTAAATTTAGTTTATCGCCTTGCAGTTGGAGATTCGTGTCGTTGAACAATTTATACAGGTCTGTCATGTAAGCTATATCATTCTTTGATGTTATGAGCTTGTCTTGAAATTCTGTATCTTTAGTTTTCAAGAACTCTATAACAGAGTCAAACAGGTTGTAGAATCGAGTCAGACAATTGCCTCTTGATAGCCAACGAACTTCAGTATGAAACGACAAACGATTGAAATTCTCGTCATTAGTAACACAAAACTGATGAAATAATTTATCATTCAAAGAGCTGTTGCGGATTTTATTGACTGCTTTGATGACATATTGCAGTGATTGAAATAGTTTTTCACTTAAGTTTCTAGCAACTAAATGTTGTCTATGAATAACGCAATGTACACCAAGGACATTTGGAAGTTTATTTTTTAAGTGCGGTATTAAGCCTTTATGGCACCCTATCATAGCCGGAGCGCCATCTGTAGCAATTGAAATAATATTTTTCAAAGGAATCTCTTTCTCATCGCAAAACTTTTCCAATATATTGAATATGGTTTCGCCTTTTGTATCGGTCTCTAAGTTTCTAGCATATAATAGTTCTTCACATATTTTCTCATCTTTAATAAACCTCACGTAAGACAACAACATTGCTTCATTAGTTGGTAAAGTGGACTCATCGAGCTGAATTGAGAATTGGCTTGTCCTCAGGTGATCGCACAATGCCATTTCATCAATTCGTCTTTGCACAGAATTATTACTCAAAGGAATTTTTCGGATAATAACTGCGGCCGGTTTATGAAGCACGGTAGTTATTACTTCATTTATTTCTGGCAATATTAACTCTTCTCCGATGTTATGTGGTTTGCCTTTTTGAGCAATTAACAAAGAGAGAGCCGCCGAAAATAGTTTTGCTACACTTGGCTGAGTATTATGCTTCTTCTCTAGGTCTTGAAAATATGCTACATTCTTGTCTCTCTTATCTGGATGCATTTTATTCAAATGATCTTGCAGTCTTGAAGGCTTCATTGCTTCATTCGAAAATGTTTTTAGACATAGAAGACACAAAGGCGAGGATGGGTTTGTGGGATTTTCAATGAATCCGAATTTAATGTATTCCGCACAGTATTGCCGTCTCTTCTTTTTTACTTCCGACATTGTTTTGCTTTGAGAAATACGTTTAACTTCGCGTGTAGTATAAAGGAGGCGTAAGTAATGCTCATCTATTGCGCGCAAAACCACAAATGAATATGAAATAAATATTACATTGTTTGTATAGGAATGCTTAAGCACAACTATTATATAGTAGTCCAAAAATATGAATTCTTATTTTTCCGAGAAATACAATTGTAAAAAAATGGATCTTTATCCTTTTTTTATTTTTCCCAGAAATACATTTGTAAGAAAGGATAAAGATCCTTTTTTTTATTTTCCACATAAAAGATTTAAGGAGTTCAAAAGCTCAAAACGTGCGCTACATCAGCTACCTACCCGACGTCATTTCGCAAGTGATAAAATAAATTTTTCAAGAGCTCAAAGCATGCGCTACATCCTCTCGAACCTACCTACCCTACACATTTGCGCAAATGATTATATTATGATGGCAAATGCCTACATACAGATTTGGCAATGGCAATAAATAACAATACGTTTGACAGTTAGTATTCTATAAATTCTATCCTGTCGAGATGCCCCGTTATGAAACGGAGCGACCGATTGACATGATTTTCATTTTTACTATATTATATAAATTATTCAAATGTATTATTCAATTTGAAGTTATTTTATTTGCCGTCATCACGGCTTAGTTGTCAAGTATAAAGTGCCCATTAAATTATTCCTAACTTCGCTCAAGCCACCAACCCGCATCGCGTTGTAGCTCCTCTGCTGACGTTTTGCTGACCTTGCGCCTCGTGCATGGTGTTTGTTTACTTAGATGTCTGGCCAATGTTCTCACGCAAAATGTGCTGACTTAGCGACATGTGCAGAGTGGTAGGCTCTTATTACGACGGGAATTAGGGTGTGTCGTTTCTTCGCGATAACTCCTCCCCTTCTAAATGGGGAACGTCCTCGGTCCTCAAAGAAGCGGTTTTAATTGCAGTTTCAACGGACCTGGATACGATAATCTCTCTCTTGGTCCTCCTTATCCTGAGAAGGACGTAAACAGTGAATGCCATGATTAATAAGACACCAATGGCTGAGAAACCTGTAACGTGGCCATAATGGATTGATCGCTGCGGGTGATTGATCCTTTGAACATTCTCTAGATTCACATGGTGAAGGTAAGAAGCGCTTAATATTTCTGTGTGCTGCGTCAAGTTGATTGTAGAAGCCCATGGAGTTTCAGGTTTTAGAGGCAATGTAGAATTTTCGTTATAAAAAGTCGTACCATTAATCTTTACGTTGTTTTTGAAGACCACGAGGTATGTTCCGTTGACCGTAATAGGGACCTCATTATTTTCCTCGATGACAGCCAATTGGTCATTGATGACAACAAGGCCGTCACTTATCGGTGAAATTGGTGTGAGGTTGTTAAATGTTGTACTGCAATTAGCGGTGTTGCGAGTCAGTAGTTGCAGAGCGCATGATGTAGTCGGAGATGGTAAGCAAAACGTTGGTGTTGTGTCGCTGCAGTTCTTTACGGCTACGGTATGGTTATAACACTTGGCTAAGATGGATTCTTCTAGGTGCAGGATTTGGTGGCCATGAGCTACCGGTAAAATAGTAATTTTCTTACATCTAAACATAGGAATCGGATATCTTATTAAAAAGTAAATTATGTTATTATACTGTAATATCTTAATTCTAGCTACTGCCATAACATCGGCCACGGTAAGGTCAGTGAAGTGCTCGTCTCCTGTTATGAAATTTATTTCGTTACTGTCTAAGAGAATGGGACTTAAGACCCCAATTTTGGCGAAAGTGACAGCTGTTATAATGTTATTTAATTCTGTAATAATTGCTCTGTTTCTAGCCAGTAGTATGTCATAAAGGTGACCGGTGTTTATTTCTCTTTCTTTTGTTAATTTCAGGATTTTATTTACTGTAATGGTAAGGTTATTGATTTCTTTCTGTACTTGAGTGTTTATGGTAAACTGTCTGTCCTGCGAGTTAATTAGCTGTTCTTCTGTGCTCATTAATCTATTGAAGTCGTCATGGTCAGGAGTTCCAGCAATGTATTTCAGGACTGTCCCTAGGGCATTCAGGCTTCTCGCCTGTCTGTGGTGAGCGTTTATCATTTGTATCAGTCGACTTATCTGGTTTATGTCCGCGTCTAGTAACTTCCTCATATGTGACTGAGGAAAGTGGTCTGTGGCATTAATTGTCTCGTCTCTCAGTAATTCGTAAAGTGTCAAGTTGGTAACATGCTTGATGTGTCCTGAATTTTCCCAAATTACAAGGTCCTCACCGACCACCGGAATGTACCTTGCATTGGTATAGTCGATTAACCTTCCTGTCGTTACCGATATTGATATGGCCAAAATTATGAAAATCCTAAAAACATATATGAAATTTTTTGTTAATTGTTTATCATTAGAAACGCCTAGGTTCTAGATTAAGTTTAACAAAGGTTGTCCTTATGGACCCTTCTCCCTTTTATTAAAACTGTTGTACCCATGTCTTTTTCCACCTCTTCCTCAGTATAAAGAGGCGTAAGCTTATTGCCTAGTCTCCTGTTATTTTTAACAAGTACTTTTTCTCCAACAGGGAACTCCCTATCCTGCCTGTTCTTATTATGAGTTGTTAGTTCTCTTTCCTGTGCGTTTCTTAAGCGGCATGGTATTTGGTTGTCATCTTTAATTGAACGAAATACGGTAAGGGGCTTCATCCCCGTTACTGTGTGAATGGACCTGTTATACTCAATCGTAGCTAAAAGGACAATTTCCTCAACATCATCAAGATTTTTGTCAAGTTTAAGGCATCGTGCTATTTCCATTAGTGTGCTATGAAATCGCTCCACCTGACCATTTGATGTACTATGTAGTGGTGGAGCATTCGCAATGTCGATATTGAAGTGATTCTTTAATGTAGCTTTGATGCTGTGTGAATTCAGCGACTTCTCATTGTCGCAATAAACTATTCGAGTACCGAAAAACATGTTGAGTAACTGAAGGAGCTGTGGTTTGACATCTACTATCGTTCTTGATTTCAACGACTGTACTATCGCAAATTTTGAAAACTTGTCGATGCACGTCAAGAAGAACTTGGACCCGGTAGAAAATATGTCAATGTGAAGAATTTCTCCACAATATGTTGGTATGGGCGTTTGAGCAATAAGCTGCTTCTTTGGGTGCCGATCATACTTCGCCCGCGAGCAAGTTCGACAATTTCCCACAAATTGTTTAACTTTTTTCTCCATTTTTGGAAAGAAGTAATCCTCTAGAATTTGTTTTGTGTTCTCCTGCGCTGCTCGATGCGCTCTGTTATGTTCTGCAGCGATAATTTCCTGCTGCTCATTCGGATTCGAAATGTCGTTAACGAATTTCTCCGTATGTCTGAATTTAACTGTTGGAAACATTTCGACCAGTTCGTGCTGAAACTGTGCAAGTGCATGCAGATCGCAGTGTATTGCGTTTACTGCTGTTGTGTTTACGACCTCCTGTAAAAGTTCTAATAAATCCTTTTTTTCTCGGTAAGAAATGATATGCCTTGTCTTTTTTCCAAAAATTATAAAAGTTTTTCTTTGAGGTTCTGTACCTACCTCCACAATAATCTGGTTGCGGAAGCAATTTACCGGTTTTTCCGATCTTTCAATTGTATGGGTTGATGATTCCTCGCTATGAATTGTCTCGATGATCGTGTTATCTAAAGCATTTATATGTTGCCTAGATAGAGCGTCTGCCACCACATTTTCCTTTCCTGGTTTGTAGATTAGCTTTGCGTTGCATTCGTCTATGAAGGCTTTCCATCTTTTAATTTTCGAATTAGGATTCCTATCCGAAACCGCAAAGGTCAGCGGCTGGTGGTCAGTATAAACATTAAGTTTTGTTACGCCGAGCTTTCAATGCCCATACAATAGCTAACAATTCCCTTTCATTGGTAGCGTAATGCTCCTCGCTCCCGGACAGAGTGCGAGAAATCATGGTAATCGGTTTGCCCTCCTGAGAGAGGACGGCGCCTATAGCATGAGCCGACGCGTCAGTAGTTAGGTCGAATTGTTTGTTAAAATCTGGATACGTCAGGGTTACATCCTCTGACGCTAAAATTTCTTTAATTGTTTCGAAGGTCTTTTTCTGTTCGTCCGTCAAATCAATTCTGATTTTTTTTGATTGGGACGCAGTAACTCGACCGTATTCGCCTCTCATGATGCTCGACAATGGTTTTGATATTCTAGCGAAATCCCTTATAAAACATCTATAATAACCCGCTAGACCTAGGAATGATCTGAGTCCCCTTAGAGTGGTGGGCTCAGGGAAACTTCGTATTGTGTCGACTTTGTCTGGACACGTTTTTATTCCTCCTTGTGAAACTAAGAACCCCAGGTATTCGACCTCAGTCCTAAAAAATTTGGATTTTTCAACTGACACTCTCATGTTGGCCCTAAATAATTCATTTAAAATTGATTCTATATCTTTCAGATGCTGCTGTTTGTTTTCCGAAAAAATAATAACATCGTCTACATAGACAAAACAGCTTTTCCCAATATGCTCTCTTAATACGTCGTCTATGGCGCGTTGAAAGATGCTCGGCGCGTTTTTTAATCCAAAAGGTAACCGGCAAAATTCATACTTGCCATTCTTGACAGAGAAAGCTGTTTTTTCCCTATCACGCTCCAATAGTTTAATCTGATGGAAACCAGATTTTAAGTCCAAAGTGGTGAAGTATTTACTACCACCCAAATTGGAAAGAATTCCTGTTATGTCGGGAATTGGGTATTTATCACCGATAGTTTTTTCATTGAGTTTCCGAAAATCTATAACTAATCTCTGCTTCGCCTGTCCGTTTTCGTCTACCCCCTTTTTCTTTACCACCCATATAGGGTTGTTAAAGGGTGATCTTGATGGCCGGATAACTCCATTTGCTAACAAATCCTTGATTTCTTTGTCCACGAAATCCGCTACACTCAGTGGGTACGGGTATAATCTTGAGTAAACTGGTGTTTCGTCCTCTGTGCGAATTGTTGCTATCACCTTTGTATTGTACGGTAGTGCCTCATTGGGGTCAGCAAAAACCCTATTCATCCTTTTGATCATTCTAGAAAAATCTTCCCTAACGTCTGTTGGTACTAGATTTGTTTGAAGCCTAAGATGGCTTACGTCATGACTGGAAATGAAGAAGATTTCCTCCTCACCAAAATCATGATTTATTGTATTCGATTTAAGGTCAATGTTCGCATGGACCCTGTTTAGTATGTCGAGCCCAATCACGCCATCAAATGATGTTAAGTCCGGTAAGATGAAAAATTCTGCCACTACGCCAAATATTTTCATGTAGCATTTTTCCATGATAGAAGTAACCCCGTGAATAGATTTTACAGAGAATGTGTCCCTGAAATGTTGTGTCCTTAAAGCCGGTGTTGGTTTCATATAACTCCTCGACGCACCAGTATCGATAAGGAGTTTCACTTCTTTCCCTCCTAGGAACTTTGAAATCCAGGGTAGGAGGGACCTTCCCCTAAAAAATTAAGTTGATCTAAACTTACGTCATCCGCCGCTTGTTCGGCTTCTGCACCGTACAATGATTCACTCTGTAGCTCAACTTCCTCCTCCAGATGATTAACACGTTGGATCTTTGGTCCTGTGTAACGTCCAGAATTTGCTGGACGTTTTTGTTGATAGCCCTGTTGCATTCTATTACTGTTTCCTTGATAGGCACCTCGGTCTCTGTCAAACGATTGGTGTTTAAATTTCGATAAGGATGGATCAACGTCCATTGGTTCCGCTCTGACTAGTCTGTCGTTGTCACGTCCGTTATTTACCCTTTGATTTTCCGTAAAATGAGGTGCATGTCCGGGTTTGTACTGCCTATTACTATAGTAGTGTGGGCTCTTATGAGCTGAGGGTGGATCATAAGTGTTTGTCCTATGGTTGTTCTGGCTTGAAATTATATTATTATTTTTTTTAATGTGGTTGCCCTCGACGTTCCTGGCAGCAAAATTGGCCGCGAACGCATACCGCTCATGGTTTGAGTCTACCTCCTGTGCTAAAGCAAGAGCAGACGGAAGGTCAGACGGCCGTGAGGCGAAAAGAATGTCGCATAAGGGCTTCCTTAAGCCGGAAATGAAAACTCTTAGGGCATCTGCCCTATATTTCTCGTTTATAATTTCTGCCACGCTACTCTCGTAAGACATTATAGTCTTATTAGCTAGTAACGTTAGCTTCTTTTCTACCTCATCGTAGAATTCCAGACAGGACCTAGAACCCTGTCTTAAGGTAGATAATTCCTGCTCTATAAGATATACGGGACGTTTGTCCGCGTACGTAAAGTCTAAACGTGCTATAATGGCATTAAAGTTCAGCACAGTACTAAACGATGAGAGGACCGCATCGGCAGCCCCTCTTATTTTGTTCCTCAAAATGGTAACTGCTTGGTAGTGTCGTTCACTGCCATCGTACCTTTTGAACAGTTCATAAGCGTTATGCGCCGCCTCGCGCCATGACACATATGTGCCTATGTGACCATGAAATTCTGGAAGTGATTTGATAGCATCAAGCGTTATGTCACATGTCACTAGTGGATTTACAGATACCTTTAGATATTTTTCTACCTTTGGCCTGCTGCCTGTCACCTGGTTTTGGATTGCTCCTAACTTCCTATCGAACTCCAACCTTTGTGCTGCCAAAGCACTTCTAACTTCCGCCTTAATTAACTCGGTTATTTGTTCCGTGTTCATATTTGCTTTCTGACTTCCTAACTTTAAATTTCTAAAAAGGTCTTCCAGACCTTCACTCATTAATTTTTGTTCTGTCACTTTCCTTTATTTTATTCACAATTATTGCTATATTTATTCCAGGAAACGAGCATCTCACTTACCCTTCCATTGGATTTGAATAGATTAAAATTAGGTTCAGGTTCTTCCGGTTAATTGATCGGGCCAAAGGTTGTCTCTTCTTTAAGTCCACGCTGAGTCCAAGTAGTTGATTGTTGTCGATTTTAAGTGAGCCAACTGTCGTAGTTACACGAGTCGAGTTAAGAACTTTATATTTTTCTATTAAACTTTTCACTCGCGAGCCCCACGTTGGGCGCCAATTATTCAAATGTATTATTCAATTTGAAGTTATTTTATTTGCCGTCATCACGGCTTAGTTGTCAAGTATAAAGTGCCCATTAAATTATTCCTAACTTCGCTCAAGCCACCAACCCGCATCGCGTTGTAGCTCCTCTGCTGACGTTTTGCTGACCTTGCGCCTCGTGCATGGTGTTTGTTTACTTAGATGTCTGGCCAATGTTCTCACGCAAAATGTGCTGACTTAGCGACATGTGCAGAGTGGTAGGCTCTTATTACGACGGGAATTAGGGTGTGTCGTTTCTTCGCGATAACTTATATACTATACTACGCGGAGAGAAATATAGAACCGAGTTTGAGCAATCTTTTAATTCATACTCGTAATAGTTTATGTTCACAAGTTGTTGTTGAAAGTCGAGAGCTTATGTAGTCGTTGTCTAAGAGGCCTCCCAGCTAAATAAAATTACAAATAACCCTACAGGCCTCTACACAACGCCTCCATTTTCTTTCTGGGTCTCTTACCGCCCCCCTTGACACCTGCAGCGCCCACAAGGGGGCGTTATCGCCCACTTTGGGAAACTCTGACGTAGAGCCTTACTAATGCTCCAATGGAAAATCGAATTTACGCCAAGCACTTAACATTTCTGTCCCAGCTCGTCTACCTACCGGCGCGTACAATGTTTATATATGTAAGTTAACTTACTTTTAAGTTTTATATTAAGTTTTTATTTAAACATTTTGTTACAACTGTACAAAAAATACTGGCTTAACTTTAATTTCTAAGTTGTTGGAGCGATGTCCAACCAACTTATAGAACAGCCGAATTAAAAGTGAAACTTAAATCTAAGCTTATGCTATCACCAACTTAATATTCTAATTCTACTTAATATATGGCGTGCTAGTAGCGTCATTAAAATCCGTAATATTAGTTTGGCGCTCTTTTACTGGGCAGCGGTAAAGTGGCGTGATGCGTTTGCCAAATTGTGTACCTACATTTCTGAGCATTCTTAAGCTTGCATGGTACAGTACACTTTATAACAAAATATTTATTTTGTTAACTTATACACAATAAATGTAGTGGTGTTTCAATTTAAATTCAAAAACTTATTTCTAATTCTTGTGATTTTGTTATTAGACCAAATTTAGCATGTCGTCTCCACCACGACTGTATCAAATAATAGCGAGGCTGATAAGTATATAACTGAAAAATCAAAATTCCTGCGCCTAGTGCATGAACCAAAATGGACAATTGATTCAAATTATAATACTTTTTAGTAAAAAAACATTACAACTACATATTTTAAAATTATCTGTTGTCTTCTTTATGGCAAGATGTAGCTTGAAAACTCGTTCACTCATTTAGTTTTTCAAAACTGATTTATTCGCTGCATTATAATATAAACATACAGCTTCAGATTGCGATATTAAATGTAAATTCTAACGAAGAGCCACAAAAGTTGGCAATTTACTGTGATTTGTTCAATATAACATAAATATCATACCGAATTCGAAAAAAAATCTTAATTTTCACAAATCGCTCATTGCACATACACCTCTGCTGACAAATCAGGTTTTTTTTAGCTTCATCAAAGCTAGAAAGTAGTGAATCGAACAAGCTACACCAGCTGTTCCAATAGGCCCGCTACACTTTCGCCGAAGTCTTGTGCTAAAGCGACCTGGAAGACATGCCAATATTTTCGTGTTTTTTTGTTTTTTGATTGAGAAACTCTTCCTTCCTCGGTAAATACCCTTTTAATAACTGGTTCTTATATTGCAAATCAAGACCTAACTTCTAAGAATCAATAACCAAATTCTTTCTACTCCGATTTTTGACAGATATCTGGCGTTGAAGTCGAAAGCAACAGCAAATTTTTTCTAGAACCCTTGTAACCAAACTTGGTAACATTTAAGAAAGTAGCTTAAGGAGTATTTTATCCTTTAATATATCTTTATACTTTCGTAGATTGCATCTAACTCGCTATGTTTTGCTTCTAATAATAATATTTTTGACAAAAGTAGACCTTATCAAAAGCTGTATCCCATGAGATGCAAGCTCGAAATGAAATGGTGAAGGAAATGGGTGTCACAAATCAATGAAAACGATGGAAAATTGCATAAGTCGAGATTGGATCCGCTTCAAATTATACTCCGGACTCCCAGATATTTTTGTATCTTCGCAGACCACGAAAGAATTTCCCCTGTATAGAAGTTGAGCGACAATATAGAGCTGATCGCTGACACCAATAAAACCCCTTCTGAAGGAAACGAAATACGAGGTGTGTTCAAAAAGTATCGCGAATTTTGAATTTTCGCGGGTTACGTATGTATATTCGAATTTCGAATTTTTTGTGGCGTTATGTTGGTACTCATGTCTCTCACTTATGCCGACAAGCTCGGCCATTTTGAATGTTCATTTAATTGTTGACAGCTGCTTTGCTTGCACGTGTTTTGGATCGTCTTCGATTTTTAGCTATCAAAAAAATTGCACCACGATAACGCCCCTGCTCACACATCGTTGCTTGTGCGCGACTTTTTGGCCAAAAACAACATACTAATGATGCCGCAGCCATGTTCCCTAATCTGAAGAGGCCCATGAAAGGACGACGTTACGCGAGATAAAGACGGCATCGAAGGAGGAGCTGAAGAAGATTAAAAAAAAATGATTTTTTGAAGTGCTTCGAAGATTGGAAAAAAGTTGGCACAAGTGTATAATATCTCATGGGGATTACTTTGAAGGGGACAAAATAGATATTCATGAATAAATAAATATTTTTTGAAAAACACAAAATTCGCGATACTTTTGAACACACCTCGTATTACAATGAAGTTCGAAAATTTGCTACAAGCGGCCTACCGTTATCTATGGCAATTATATTGTAAAATGAAATGAAAATTTGCTGTTCATCTTTAAAGCTTTAAATTTAAATTTTCAGCCATTTTTTATACCTCACTATACTCTCCATCCAATACTCAACCCAAACAAAATATTTATTCGAAAAATGTCCATATTTACCTATTTACATACAAGTTAAATAAGTTAAACAATTCTTATTATTTCAATTATTTATTTTATAATAATTTGGTGGACTACTGCTGCACCTTATGAGCTACAATTTATAACTAAAACTTAAATCTAAAGAAAAGTATATCTAGAGCCTATGTTTACTATTAGCTACGTGGCTTTGCATTGTTTCACTATTAATAGCATCAGGCGACCAATGCAGTGGCTGACGTGAGATAACGAATATCCTTATCTTCTCAATATCTTCTGTTGTACTATTAATAACATCGAGCGACCAACGCAGTGGCTAGTGTGGGATATGAATTTTGTTCACTCAAGCCACGCATGAGTTCTCCGTCTGTGGATGAGCTATTTGAGTTAACTCCTCCCCTTCTAGTTGTAGGCCGTCCTCGGGCTTCCTCAGGCTGTCAATAACAATCTTTAGGGAAGATGTGCGTCTCTTTTCTTTTAATTTTTGGAGCACCTTAAATATAGAAAATACAATAGCTATGATGAGGAGGATAGCCACGCTAAACGTTGCGGGCCTTGTTGTCAGTTTTTTATCTATTTCTCCAATGTATTGTAGATTCTTGATGTTAAGCCTTTGTAGGTATGATGGACTTAGAATTTCTTGGTGTCCAGTGATATTCAAGAACGACTATGTCGCTGAGCTGGGATGTCGTCTAACAATATTCTTCATGTTCGAGAATAGAGACCCATTTATTTCGACTTCTTCATCGAATGTCACCAGAAATGTACCATAGATGGTTTTTGCGGAACTGTTGTCCATTTTTATAACAGCAGTTACATCATTTAAAATGATGATACCGTCGTCTATTACTTCCAATGGTTTTAGGTGGCAATGTGCCGTGCCACCGGAGTGTAGTTGTTGAGCGCAAGTGGTGAAAGGTAATTTTTGCAGAAAGTCTTAGTTAATGTATTGGTGTAGTTTCCAATTGGCAGGATCTTATCGCCGCAATCTGCAAAGTTTTTGTCTTTAGCGAAATGTAGTATTGTGCCGTTGTGTTCGACAGGAAAAAGAGTTATCTTTTTACAAACTAAACTAGGTTCAGGATATTTAATTATGAAATGTAGGAAATTATGATCTAGTATTACATTGACATATGTATGCTACTTCCATTAAATCTATTATTGTCATACCTGTAGAGTGCTCATTTAAGATGTTTTCTATATCTTTAGAATCGAGAATAAGAGGATTAATAACGCGAATCTTTGCGAGTGTAATTGACAACAATAGTGTTTCAGGTTCTGAGATTAAGGTTCTATCCCTTGCGAGTAATGTTTCATAGAGGTGACCAGTGTCGATTTCTTTATCTTTTTCATAATTAACGATAGTATTTACGGTTTCTGTTAATTTGTTAATTCGTTCCTGTATCCGAGTATTTATTATTGCTTGTCTATCTATTGACTCAATTAGCTTTTGTTGATTGAATTTTAGTTTTTCAAAATCATCAAAATCGGGGGTTCCAGCAACCACTTTCAAAGCAGTTCCTAGAATATTAATACTCCTTGCTTGCCTATGGTGAATGTTAACTGTTTCTAGAAGTCTTTCTATATGACCTATATCAGATTCTAAAATTTTTTTCATATGCGACTGTGGAAAGTGTTTCATCAGTAATCTTGTTTCTGAATACATGGTTAAATTAGATGAGTGTCTGAGATATTTAAAATGCTGCCAGATAACTACATTTCCATCGATTAGTGGGATGTAGTCCGAGTGTGTATAATCGGATAGTTTTGCAGTTGCTACAGTCACGAAAAACAGCACGGTCGATAGCCTAAATAGAAAAATATAGTTTAGAATAGAAAGTGGGATTTAGACTTATCTTAAATTGTCTTTATGGACCTCTCTACCTTTAATTAGAACCGCTGTTCCCAAGTCGGCTTCTATTGTAGCTTCTTCATACAGAGGCGTAAGTTTGTTGCCTAGCCTCTTATTTATTTTCATAAGTACTTTATCCCCAACCTGAAAAGTTCTGTGACGTCTTGTCTCATTATGTGTCCGCAGGTGTATTTCTTGACTCTTTTTTATTTTTTCTCATAATCTGCTTCGAGATCTGGTGGGTGGGAGTGTATTACGTCGATTGGTCTCTTATTTATTATAGAGTGTACAGAATTATTGTATTCAATTGTTGCTTGAAGTATTAATTCAACTGTGTCATTAATGTGTTTTTCAAGTTTCAAGCACCTAGCAATTTCCGCGAGGGTACTATGAAATCTCTCTACCTGTCCGTTTGATGTACTATGGAGTGGTGAAGAGTTTATAATTTGAACGTTAAAACTATTTTCCAGAAGTGATTTTATTGTCCCTGAATTTAAAGATGGCTCATTATCGCAAAATATAATTCTGGTATGCGCATAGAAATTCATAAGTTGTAAAATTGATGGTTCTATATCAATTATAGTTCTCGACGCTATAGGTTGTACTATGGCGAATTTTGAAAATTTATCGATACAAGTTAAGAAATATTTTTTATCTGTAGAAAATATGTCAATATGAAGTATTTCGCCTACATGAGAAGGAATAGGTGTTTCGCCGGTAATATGTTTTTTCGGGTGTCGGACATATTTTGCTCTATTACAAATTTTGCAATTTGCAACTATTTCATTTATCAGATGGGTCATCTTTGGGAAATAATAGTCTTGAAGTATTTGTTTGCTATTTTCTTGGGCTGCCCTGTGGGCCCTATTGTGTTCGGCGACTATTATCTCTTTTTGCTCATTCTTGTCGATAACGTCTATAACCAATTTTTTGAGTGCCAAAATTTTGTTGTCGGGAAAATCTCTACGAGTTTATTTTGAATATGTGCTAAGATTGGTAATTCACACACGATTGCGTTAACCACATTCTTATTGACTGCGTTTTTTACTTTTTCTAGCAGACCCTTCCTGTCTGAAAAGTTTATGATATGCCTTGTTTTTTGGCCAAACATAATTATAGTTTGTGTTGAGGAGACTGAGGTTTCTTCAATGATTATTTGATTCCGGAAACAATTTACTGGTTTGTCAGAGGAGTCAATGACATATGTCAACGACAATTCGCTATGTACAGTGGCCTTATCAGATGGTACATCTTCTTCTAAAGCATGTAAATTTTGCCTTGATAAAGCATCAGCAACAAAATTTTCTTTTCCTGGCTTATAATAGATTTGTGCATTATGTTCATCAATAAAGGCTTTCCATCTTTTTATTTTCGCGTTTGGATTTTTATCCGAAACTGCGAACGTAAGCGGCTGATGGTCGGTATAAATGTTTAGATTTTTTACGCCATACAGATAGATTCTTAAGGTTTTTAATGCCCACACTATAGCAAGTAGCTCACGTTCATTTGTTGCGAAATTTTGTTCGTTATCCCTAAGGGTTCTAGAAATCATAGTAATTGGTTTCCCAGCTTGGGATAAAAGTGCTCCTAAACCAAGAGATGAGGCATCTGTTGTTAAGTCAAATGGTTTTTGGTAGTCAGGATAGAGCAGCATGACGTCTTCCGAAATAAGAATATTTTTTAGTTTGTCAAAAACTAGTCGTTGTTTTTCATTGAGGCTTACTGGTATCTTTTTTGATTGACCGGCACTCACTTTACCGTTATCACCCTTCAGAATTTCTCTTAATGGTTTGGCTACAGATGCAAAGTCTTTGATAAAACATCTATAATAGCTTGCCATACCCAAAAATGATCGAACTTGAAACAATGTGGTTGGTTGTTCAAATCGGCTAATAGCTTCTATTTTACTTGGGTTTGTTGTAATGCCTCCTCGTGAAACTACGAACCCAAGATACTTTTTTTTTGAAAAAATGCGACTTTTCTCGTGAAACCCTCATATTGGCTGTATAGAGTTTATCTAATACCCATCTTATATGTCTTACATGGTCTTCCATGTTCTCTGAAAAAATTATAACATCATCTACATAAACGTAGCATGATTTTCCTATTCGCTCCCTAAGTACATCGTCTATAGCTCTTTGAAAAATGCTGGGAGCATTTTTCAAACCAAAAGGAAGTCTGCAAAATTCGTATTTTCCATTTACTACAGAAAAAGCGGTTTTTTCTCTGTCCTTTTCAGAAAGTAATATCTGGTGAAATCCAGATTTTAAGTCTAGCTTGGTAAAATATTTGGCTTTTCCGAGATTCGACAGAATTGCACTTATATTTGGTATGGGATATTTATCGTCAATTGTTTTGGAATTTAGCTTCCTAAAGTCTATAACTAGCCGTTTTTTTTGTTTCCTTGTTCGTCTGATCCTTTTTTATCTACTACCCATACTGGGTTATTGTAGGGTGATGCTTTAGATGGCCTAATTATATTATTTCTCAACAAGTTACTAACTTCGCTATTTACAAAGTCAGAAACTCCCATTGGGTAAGGGTACAATCTAGAGTATACCGCTTCTTCGTCTTCTGTTCGGATGGTGGCAACAATATTGGTATTGTAAGGCAGTGCCTCATTAGGGTCAGCAAATACTCCTTGTCTTTTTGTTATCATTTCTCTGAATTTTGGCTGAATTTGTTTGGGAACTTCTATGCTTTCGACCTCTGTAAAATTAACGTCAGAAGATTTTAAAAACTGAATTATTTCTGAACCGGATGCTGTTTTTAATACTTTATGTTTGAAATCCAATGTAGCACCTACTTCATTAAGCAGGTCTAATCCTATTATCCCGTCGAATGTTGACAGATTTGGGAGTATAAAGAATGTATGTAGTTATGGTGTTGAAAATATGCATAGGACATTTTTTTAACGGAATTGAAGCCATGAAGTGACTTAACTAAGAAAGATTCGTTTACTGCGGTGACGTTATTTAGTTCAGTTAAAGGTTTAATATAATTTTTAGAAGCTCCTGTGTCAATAAGAAGCTTTATGGTTCTACCTCCTATCGTTCGCTCTACAAACGGTAACAGGGAGCAATTTCTAAAAAATTTATTTCATCATATTGATTAGTTTTATCTGTAATATCATTTGCCTCTAATTCGGCTGTAATTTGATATTCAGATTCGTCTTGAGCAAGTGTGGTTTTATTTTGTAAAAGATGATTTATCCTTTGTTGCTTTGGTCCCGTATACCGTGCAGTGCCATTATATGATCTTTTAATGATCTGATTAGGGGGTGGTACATAATGAGAGAAACTTCTATTTGGTTGTTGGATAGATTGCCTAAATCGAGATGAATTGTCAATATCCATCGGTTGGGGTGTATCCTGTTTTGAAAATGGTCTTCTATTTTGTGTTTTTTGTCTGCCAAAAAATGGATTTTTAGCCAGTTGCACGTTTTCATTGTTTGGATCTAAGCTTTTTTAATGCTGATATTCATTTATATGAGCTCTTTCTTCTAAGCTTTTAGCAAAATTGTTTGCGAATTGGAAACGTTCATGATTAGACTCAACTTCTTGAGCTAAGGCTAATGCTGATGGCAGGTCATTTGGACGTGCTGCAAAAAGAATGTCACTTAAGGGTTTTTTCGTGCCTGAAATAAATACTCTCAGTGCATCTGTTCTATATTTGTCGTTAAGGGAGGAAGCTAAGGGGCTGTCGTGTGTCGTTATAGTTTTATTAATGAGGAGCGTTAACTTACGCTCGATTTCCTCATAGCACTGCATTATTGACAAGTTTCCTTAACGTAGAGTCGATAACTCTAGTTCAATAAGGTAAATAGGTCGTTTGTCAGCTTAGGTAAAGTCTAGCCTGTTGATAATAGCTTTAAAATTCAGTGGTGTATCGTATGAGGACAGCACCATATCAGCGGAGCCCCTTATTTTATTTCTAATAATGCCTATTGCCTGGTAGTGTTTAGAACTTCCTACATAACTATCAAACAGTTTATAAGCCGCATGAGCAGCCTTACGCCATGAGACATATGTCTCGTGTTTCCCTTCGAAATCATGTAGTGATTTTACCATGTCTAATGATTCATCGCAACATATTCCTGGTACTATTTCAGCATCTCTAAATACTTCTACTTCAGGTACCGTTAATGATGCAAATTTATTTTCTAAAGTTTTTACCCTTTGTTCAAAAATTTGAGCTTGATTTGAAAGTGCAGAGTTAACCGCAAACTCAATAAGCGTTTTTATTTCTGATTCTCTAAGCGACATTTTATATGGTCTGACTACTCTACTTCACTATCACACGTAAAAATATTACAATATTTAATGAAAATTAATTAACCTTTCGTACAGATTCTATTTGTTTCTTTGTTTAATAAGCACTCTACTTACATGCTTCTTTATTTATTTATAATAGTTATATTCCAATCCGTTTGTTTTTGTTGGGTTCCAGTCCTTTTGTTGGGTTCCTCCTTCTTGTTGGGCGCCAGTTAAATAAGTTAAACAATTCTTATTTATTTTATAATAATTTGGTGGACTACTGCTGCACCTTATGAGCTACAATTTATAACTAAAACTTAAATCTAAAGAAAAGTATATCTAGAACCTATGTTTACTATTAGCTACGTGGCTTTGCATTGTTTCACTATTAATAGCATCAGGCGACCAATGCAGTGGCTGACGTGAGATAACGAATATCCTTATCTTCTCAATATCTTCTGTTGTACTATTAATAATATCGAGCGACCAACGCAGTGGCTAGTGTGGGATAAGAATTTTGTTCCCTCAAGCCACGCGTGAGTTCTCCGTCTGTGGATGAGCTATTTGAGTTAACTTACATATACATAGACAGAAGATTGAAGCTTCAATTTTATATTTTTCCATGCAGAATCTCAACACTCACAAACAGTTTACACAAATCTATCGGAATGTAATTGAATAAACTCAATTGCTATTGGAGTGTCACGTGTTAACCAATCACATGGAATATTTAATTACTTGATTGCTTAATTGTCGCATTCAATCAAACGGTTATTCAGCTAGTTTTAATTAGTTTTGGTGCAATTCACTTCAACCGTTTTTCAAAATGCGACACATAAAATATTTCCGTGCTACACAAACTGATTACATGGAATTTGGTATTTGTATATGCCATATATATGCATTTATTCAGAATTTCACTTGTGATATTTTATCCGAAAAACAGAAGATAACATATTTATTAATACCCATTAGCAAAACAGGTATGCATTATTCTATACTACATACACCCCATTTGTACAATGATATTCTAGGAAGTTGCATTAGCAAGCAAACCTGCATAAACTGCACAACTGATAACAATTCTGGAAATCCTGAATTCGAAAGAAAATGCTGACTACAGGGAATTATGAGTAAAGTATAAGCCTTGGGTACTTTGGTAAATGATGTGCTGATTTCGTAACTAATAATAAAATTATTCTGAAACCGTAAGTTCATTGCACTTAACCTTTGAAAAAAGTGCCTGGAAATTGCGTTGACTTAAAAATTTTTTGAATACTGCTGTATTCTCGAAGCATTCTCAAGTTTTTATTTGGGGCTGTTGTTAAAGTTAACTTTAGTGAGGTATCCATATCTGTCTGCGACTACATGCATTGGAAAAGACTACTTGTATATACAGATATATCATTTTTTTTGAAGAAAATACATAGCAGAATTAAGGGGAATAAAGAAAAACAAGGAATCAAACTGGTACGAGTATGCATCACTTGGAATATTATCTTATACAGATGTATATAAAAATGAGTAGCAAAATGTGTTGCTAAACGCATAATTCAATAACGCCTGGACCAATTTTATCAATTGTTTTTTAAAATGTTCGTTGAGGTTCAAAGATATGTAATTGTTACCGCAAGAAAAATTCGAATAATTGCCGGAAAACACACAAAAATAGCCCTTTTTTCCATACAAACGAATGAATGTTTGTTTGTTAGTAACGCTAGGAGAACGGCTGCTTCAATCTTGATGAATTTTTTAGAGGTTGTTTGTTGTGGATCAGGAAAGGTTTAGAAATAAAAATACCTTAAAAAAAAATGCATAGTTTCAAAAAGTAACTTATTTCCTAACAATTTTTTTTTCAATTTTTGTTTGTTTTGTTTTTTACTATTTTGATTTCTAAATTATTTGAATCGTTCAATTTCGGTCGCCTGCTTTTTTATTCCAGGTATTCAAAAGAAAAATTATTGAAAATTAGTCAGTGACAACTTTACGTGTGTTTCACAAGAAGTGAGCAATTGCGAAGAGGTCGCCCTAATGGCGTTCTTTTTGCCATCAAGTTCGCACACTTTCCGCGATAATTATTTCGACATTACATCGTCTTCGCTAAAAATTGGAAATGGGTCAGTTCCGGTTGATACTTCCGGTGGCTTGGTATCAGTTCTCTCCGCTGTTTCTCAACGAAAGATGAACTCATCACGAATGTTCGGACATTGGCCAAATTATCGTTACTACGATTCCTTAAGTGCACGCGCAATGTTAGCTGCCGAAAATACCTACATATGTTGTTGACTTAAACTGGAAGATTCTAAGTCCAATTCCGGGATATTTGCGCTCATACAAATCGAACGATCGTCTTGACAATGAAGACGATGCCGTGAATTATCCAGTGGAATTTCTAAATTCTTTGGAGAGGTTTTGGAGACTCTCAAAGGTGGATCTGTCGTTATTATGTTTCCCAATCTTCATGCGCCCAAAACAGTGTAATGGAACCCGACTGACTGTGATAGAGCTATCGAATACAAGGGCGCCGAATGCTTGATTCTAAGAATTCCTTTGAGTTCCAACGATTTGCCATTTCAGTTCAAACGTATTCCATTTCCAGTGAAAATTGCATTTGAGATGGCAATCGACAGGACACAAGAATAGTCGCATATAGTGTGTGGCATAAATTTGGAAATGCTATGTTTTTCACATGGGCAGATACACGTGGCGTGCTCGCGGGTTGGAAAACCATTTTTTCTGTACACCGGAACAGAAACTAAAAAATGTTGTTTATCAAGCTGCGTTTTCATTTCATTTTTGATAAGAAAATGAAATTATATATCCGTGAATATTTCTGGCATATCGATCCGAAGCGCCGAAAGTTTATCAGATGCGAAAACCAAAGATGCAAAAACCAAATACACCCTTACTTTTATTACCAAATTTTTGTCCGTGCCCGAAATATTTATATTAAAATCAACCCAATTAAATGATTATAAATATATATATTCATACATTATACATTACACATATATATTTATATATAGACAAACTTTTTATACATCTCGATTAGTTTTAGGTATTACAGGCAACCGTGAGGTGAACAAAAATATTATACCCTCTATTTCAACATGTTGCGAGAGTACAAAAGTTATACAAAAATGCTCTCAATGAAAGTGTAATTGTACAAGTAATACCCTTCGGAAACATTTTATGTAAAGCTGAATTTAATGACGCTTGGCATTTGGCTGTTTTAGGGCAGGATGAAGTTATGCAGCTCGATTTTCTTTGCATTCCTAATAAGAATAAATACATATTAAGTAGGAACTCGAAGTCTGATTTTCATTTCGTTAAGAAATCAATTCTAGCTATATTGCCAGTATCAGTATTTCAGCCAAATAAATAAACACATGTGGGAACGCATAAAGGACAGACTAGAAGTGGGCGAGCGTACGGACGGTGACATGCAACACTGACTGCAATAGACAACGAGTAGCGACAAAGAAACGGGTAACGAAGACTTTGGAAACGACAGTCAAGTGCTGAACACAATACGACGAGAGACGACAAACGACAAACGACATCTGTCAAATAAATATAATACACACGTTCTTATGGACACTGTTATTTTGACGACGACAGGACTAGGCCGACGGTTGCCGTTCTCGCTAACTTCAATATTCTCCTATATTTGCCAACGACAGTAGGACGACAGTAGAGTTGACAGTAGAATGGAAGATAGAGAGATGAGGAAGAGTGATGATGCCACTAATATGTAAAATGTAAAATTATTCACAGCTCTTATAAACTTGACGTTATTTTACAAATAAAAGCATAAAATAGCTCTATTATAGCTCTATTTTACCATTTGTAATAACACTTGATAATTTAAAACAAATAAATTTACCTATTTACTTATTTTTTGCGGAAAAAATTTCACTTTGAACAAAATATTAAAATTTCACTGAAGTGCAAGGTATTAGTATGGCCACAACGAAATTGTGTACATGCAAAATGGAGAGCTGTGTTGTCTTGTTCACGTAGTAGGATGCACAACGCCATTTTCAGTACACTGTCGTTCTGTCGTGTCGTGTCGTAAGCATTGTAAACAGCATATCAGTGGACACGTGGACGAGCACCATGCTAGATGCAAGCAGTTGGTAAAATTAAGATCAGTTTGTGAAATTAAAATAAAATCAGTTTTGCAAAATTAAAATAAGATCCGTTTGTAAAATCAAATAAAATCAGTTTTTGTAAAATTAAAATCAACTGATAAACCTTTTTCAAAATAAACACGAATCCACCCCTACAAATTGGGGGCTCAACCGGGATATTGTGAAAGAAGTTTTAAAATCATTTGTTGCTGTGCGTTGAAAAATTGCGTCGTCAAACGCTATAAAAACATTCAACATTTAATCGTCCGTTATTCTGTAATTGTCAGCGTCGTTAAACGTAGTGCAATACACAGACAGTGTCGGCCAGTGAAGAGAAAAAAGCGTCTTCAAACGCTATACAAATTTCTTAATTCTCAAACATTCTAAAATTCTGGAAAGTTCGGGAAGCGTCGTTAATTGTTCGTCGTCATATGAAGTCGCCATTTCAAAAATTAACGGCGAAAAAACAGCTAATGTAGTCCACTCGTATGAAATAAAAAAAAAGCAGCTAGAAGGGTAGCAACGAAGAAGTAAGCAATACAAACCAATTGGTGGCATCAATCAGCAATTTGAAAGTAACGAAAGTTGAACACGTTGAACAAAGAAGCAGAGAAGTCTAACAAAGAAGCAGAGAAGTCTAAAGTAGTAGCAGAGAAGTTAAAAGCGCGAAGCAGAGAAGTTGAACGAGGAAAGAAGGGAAGTTGAACAAGTTAAATAAGCTGAGGGAAGAAGCAGGCAAGTTGAATACGTTGAACGAAGTAGCAGAGAAGT